>NC_133873.1:660395-676223 GCF_044706935.1 Curcuma longa | reverse complement strand
ATTTCTTTAGCGTATTTTGTTTGATAAACATGTGTTCCTTCATTTGTTTGTTTTACTTGTAATCCTAACACTACAAAAAAATTGACTTTCCGCAGCACATCATTAACAACACACAATTATAGTGTGCTGTTAATAATAGTTTTTACAGCGCACATAATCAAGTGCGCTGCGGATAATAGATTATATTTTAAAATTAACAGCGTGCGTTTAACCGTGCACTGCGAATAGTTTTTTTCGCAGCGTACAAAAATTATACGCTGTTAAAAAGAGAGAAAAAATAATCATTAACAGCGTATATAATCGTACGCTGTTAAAAAAATATTAGAAAATATTATTTATTAAATTTTAATTTTTTTCTTGAGGTTTTTCAGCATTTTCGCGCTGCAGACTCCTGTTTAGCCGATTCCCTTTCTCCCGCTCCGATTCCTTTTCTCCCGCTCCTTAGGTTTTCTGTCATTTCGCGAAATCTCCACCCGACCGCGATCGCAGACCTCCACCGCACGCGCCCGCCCGCCCGCCCGCCCGCCTGCGCTCTCCCGCACGTCGCTCGGCCGACCGCGCTCGCCCGCACGCGCTCGCCTGCCCGCGCTCGGCTCCCTGCGCTCGCCCGCCCAAGCTCGGCCGCCTGCGCTCGGCACCCCGACGGCGCTGGTTAGCCCACGTGTCTCCCGTCGGCCGTCCATCCTCCTCCTCCTCCAGGCGTCGGGGTTAAGATTTTAGGATTTTCTCCTTCGTTGCAGCAGCGGTAGTCTCCTAGTCTCCTTCTGCACACAGCGGCAGTCTCCTAGTCTCCTTCTGCACGTTGCAGCGGCAGGTAAATTTAGGATTTTAGGATCCGTTAATTTGTTAATTTTAGGGTTAGATACCGTGACTTTGAGATTTTAATGCGCTCAGTTCATTTTTTTCTATGTTAGATATTTGGATATCCCACAGGGCTTGGAGCACTTATCATTCACTCTGGTATGCATTCTTTCCATAATGGGTAGATTAATAGCAAGCGATCCTTTAAGTAACTTATGAAAATATTGAAAAAAATTTCACTCTTTGATTTGCTAATAAATTTTTGAATTACAGAAACAGCAAGAATTCTTACAAAAATGTACTTCAGTGGAGGTAGTACAATAATACTTATTTGATAACGTGCACGTTAGTGTCTTCTTTTCTCTACCATACTTCTGTTTTGTTACAAAATCTAGGTATCCTTCTCCAGGCACTATTTCTGCTTCCATTGCTGATGTTGACTTCATAAAAAGAAGGGAAAACATTGAACAAGTTCTTGAAGATGGTACCTTGTCCTTTTTGGCTATAGCCTCCATCCATCATGGGTTCATGATAATCAATAGATTGACTGCTGCTGCTATATTTCGGTAAGTTAACAATGTACAGAAAATTTGATGCTCTTTTTCTTATCGGCATACTAAAAGTTGATGTTTTCAAACGATCATTTGATGTAATTCCTATAAGGATCAAGGAAAGGAGACAGAAGGACATCTAGCTGATGAATTTCTCAGGCTTCTCTCTATCTATATTGAGTCTCCTCCTCTTCCTTATACCATGATACAGGATGAGACTTTGAAACTTGCCCTTGTGCTTGTGAGCAACTAGACTAACCTAGACTAGTTCAACACAACAGCTAAATTATTGAGATATTCATTTTTGGTTATATACACTACAACTGAGAATAATACTTTTTGCTTCGATACAATGCTAAATTAGATCGTGACCATTTATCTTTAAACTTCAGGGTATGAATTTTTGGTTAGTTGCACTTGTAAGACTTGGAACGCGATTTTCTTCTATGATACAATGTTAATATAGGTTGGGTGACCATTTTTTTATAGCTTAAGATATTTATCAAGTGATTGTTTTTGAGATACAGTTGTGGTTCACACATAGGTAGCCTAGGAGAGAGCTTTTTGACATTTTGAATGACTGGGCTGCCATGGTGCATAGTTGTTGGCGGCGGCGGCATTCAATATCATCATTTTTCTAGGAGGTAGTAGCAGGTGGGGCACACTACTACAGGACCCAAGTTTGGAGTTTGTGTGATATGTTGCTCGCGGGTATGATTTAGTGATAAATTCCCTAATCTATTTAAGTTAGGTTCTTGATAGATCAACCAACAATCTTAGAATGACAACCTTGTTTGTTGCATGGTGTGAATTGAGGGTTGGGATTCAGGTTCTTCTTCTGGTGGTTGCGAAGTGTTGTGAGATGCCTCCAAATCGTAAGCCCATAAGTTATTGTTTTTAAATTTGCATTGGTTTTGCTACTTTTTTGCTTGATTGCACAATTTCACATTTTTATGAATGTGTCCATTTGTTGGAACTGTTGCTCATGCTGTGAGATTGCCCCTCTCTCTCTCTCTCTCTCTCTCATGCTATTTTTGCCTTCTCTGTCGCAGCTTCTCCCTACCACACATGCATCCAGTCTTGTTGAAAACTTGTATTTTAAGATCTATTGCCATGACAAGCTCTTCTCCACATGCTTTCCAGTCCACTTCCCATAACTGTAGAGACAATAAACATCACTAATCCTATAACTATTTGAAAAACAAAATCTGTATCTTTCGTATCCTTTCAAATAGTGATTTCCACATGTTTACTTTATTACATTACTTTTTTTAGTTAGTTACATGTTCCATAGTTCATTTTTTGTTACAATTTTGCTTTGTTAACATTAGATCAAAGTTGAAATTGGAAACTACAGATGCTCTTGCAAGAACATGATAATTTGGGGGAAGAAAGGATGTGACATCATTGTTTAGTTCCTACACATGGAGAATTGTTATCTAATGAACGAGGTTTTGGTTTACCTGAGTGCGCTATTATTAACTTTGGCTTTTGCATTCGATTAGTTCTAATGAGTTAATGCGACAATTCTCTGATTTTGATAATTTGTGGCAATTTGGTATTTGAACAAGGAATGTATTGGATTATTATTCAATTTTCATATTCATTATTTTATTCTAATACCTCACGTTTCATTATTTCAGGTCATATTCAGTTTTCTATGATGGAGCTATTGCAGAAGGTCAAATTGCATCCACAGATCCAAAAGTAAAAGCACATCACGTTCCTCTTGGTGGATTTTATTGGAAAGTTTGGATTGATAGAATTTTCATGGAGAAGGTGGAGCTAATTCGATCAAATGAAGAGATGTTTTTTCTTGAGGATGCAATAGGAAGCACATTTGCTTGGGCATCAATGTTTATAGTTTTGTCTGATTGATCTACATTTGGCCATATACTTTTTTTAGTAAAGAAGAATTTTTGTTTGGATTGTTTTATCTATGTAGATGGTTATCTTTGATATATATGTACATTGTTCGAGCTATGATTATGATAATTGTGAATGTGTTTTTATCTGATATTTGTATGGTGGACCGCATTGACCTTGGAAAGAGTCCAATAAATCAACGCTTCAAGTTAAAGTCAGCCCGATAATCGTGAGATCATATCTCAATGGTTCTAACATGTTTAATTTCAAGCCAGGTTTGGAGAGAGTCCAACAACTCAAACAAGAAATTAAACTCCGGTTCTAACCATATTATCGGAAGGTGTTAGCTTTAATTATTTATAAGGGATTTCAGGTCTCATCCTCTTTTCATGCAAAAACAAATTATCCGCATGATATGATAATAAATGGCATGACATAATTAATGCAACTAATCATAACAAATTATATGACATGACATAATTAATGCAACTAATTATGATTATTTCTAACCATAGTTGTCGTAAATTTAATTTAATAAAATATGGTAAAAAATACGATTTCACAAATCAAGATTCTTTAATTAGATTAGAAAATAAATCTCCTTATCTAATCACATATTTTATTTTTAGAAAATATAATATTTAATTAAGAAAATCTAATTAATTAGTAAACAAATTTCCTAATCGAAATTTCCTAACAAATTAAGAAATTTTAAAATTAGAAATTTAAAATTAAATCTTAATATTTTCTTTTAGGAATTAAAATTCTTAATTAAGAAAAATCTAATTAATTAGAAAATAAATTTTCTAATACGAAATTTTCTAACAAATTAAGAAATTTCTATAATTAAAAATTATGAATTAAATTATAAAATTTCTCTATTTTAGGAAATAAAATTTTAATTAAGAAAATCTAATTAATTAGGAAACAAATTTCCTAATCAAAATTTCCTAACAAATTAGGAAATTTCTATAATTAGAAATTCTAAATTAAAATCTCAAAATTTTCTAAAATAGATCCATGACTAACTACTATGCGTAAAACCATTTTACGCGTAAGCTTTGCACAACCTGACTCTGATGCCACTATTGAGATCGTCCTGGTGCAATGTGCGTGTTCTCACGTTTCGAAATGTGTGCAGCGAAAATATACAAATAATTAAAACTAATTATTATACAATACACCCATACAAAGCAGGAAATAACAGCATACAAGGCATGATAGGAAATTAAAATTTATAGAATAGTAAATTATTCTAAATCGTACCACGTGAATGACGTTTGAACGTTGTTGAATCAATCGAGCGGTCCTCATCAGAATCTCGCCTCTACTTGTGATCCACGCCAAGCTCCCGTCTGGACAGCTTCGCAAGCCACGAGTCGCGTCATCGTCTTCGGTACTAGCCAATGATCGATGACGATCGAATCGAGAGAAGTCTTATTCCGGAAACCACGTAACAATGTTTGTCGCGATCGTTTCGGGACTTTCTAACTATCACCGAGAATCGTATTCACAGTATAGTTATTGGTGGTCAATCGTTAACCGCCAATAATAGACAAACAACTGGAAATCCTTTCCAGTGATTATGGAAAATCTTCGGAACGCTTCATAAGCTCCTGGATACAATTTGATAGTTATTCCAATAGTAATTTCATAAATCACTACGGAAAGAAAATAAAACATAAATCTCCCCTTCTCCCACTTCTGTAACGCCCGCCCTTACGTGGGCCCTTGACGGACGCTACAGTTCTTACTATTCATTCATTACATTTATTCACACTATCATATATGGAAAATTTAAAACTTTACTTTGCAGCGGAAACATAACTACTATTTACAAACAGAGTTCATATATGATAACAGAATAAATACTAATCTAAATAAAAGACTAACCTAGGTTGCATGGCAAATTCTAGATTAAAGTTCTAAACGTGATAATTAAATTACTAAACATGATAATTAAGACATTGTTTAAACATGCAAATAGAAAATGGTTTGCATGGCCAAGGCTTGATCAAGTCACCACCACACACATCTTCACCGCCTGTCCTGCTGCCTCCCATTTGCTCAGTACCTGCTAACTGGATCTGCAAGATAAGGAAAGTATCTATAAGCATAAAGCTTAGTAAGTTCCTTTCCTACTCACAAAATCCATCGTTACATAAAATGATAACATTAAAGCATAAAAGCATGTCAACATTTCCTAAACATGCATAATCAACCATTGAACATTTACATCGTATACATGAAACATAGTAATCATTTTGCCTTTTTGAAAAATATTATCTTAATAGATAAACATAATCATCATCATCTTTGGGGATCCCTGGCTTGTACCCATTCATTTCTTTTGCGCGCATACATACCAAGTAGTACGAGGTAGCTAATCCCGACTACACGGTTACTAGGTCTTCTCAGATGTCCTTCAACCTAGGGGCAACTTTTGGAGCCCATCCCTTGGATCCCTTTCGGGTTCCGGTACAAGCCATTCATTCAAAGTAAAATACTTTTATACATTCCTTTCCATCATAACATGAATGTTCCATAACGTCTTTCTTTTCATTCATAGTGAACATTCATGTTGTTCACATTCAATACACTTCATTGCATACATTGGTATAACGTCTAACATAACCCTAAGGTTGTTAACCGCGATACTTACTTCGTCCCTTAGCCTTTAACCTTTATTTAAAATGGTCAGGAACTTGTTGGTTGGTTTAGAATCTTACTCCAACTTAACCTAAGCTTAACCTTTCCCTACATTTTTTTTTAAGCTCATACCTTATCCACTTTTGATTTGTAGGACAACTTGGTCATCGAGGCTTAAGTGACACATCAAAGGATAAGCGGAGCTGGTCGGATATGCTTGTCCAGAGCCCAACACGCCCAGGCCGTGCTAACCAGCACGGCCGTGTCATATAGCCGTTCCGCGTTGAAGCTGAGTGTTGTCCAGAGTCTGACACGGCCAGGCCGTGTTAAACGGCACGGCCGTGTCGGTTTCTGCGAGAGTTCACAGAAACTTCGATAATCGGTCAACCGATCGATTATGGGCTCTTAATCGATCAGGTGATCGATTAAGAGTCGTAAATTCCTTCTCCTTAAGGCATGTAATCGATCGGGCGATCGATTACCCCTAATGGTAATCGATTTCCCGGTCGATTACTCGTTTCGAAGTTCTGTTTAAGTCTATTGACTAACATGATATCATTCTTAGGTTTTCTTTAACATAACTGCATGTGAAAGGTTACAACCCAACATATGATCATACGGAAACAAATCTACTTGAACTACGACCTACTGTAACTCCTAACAAAACATTTAAACATGCAAAAACCGAATATTATCGTTACTGATTTCAGGATTTAACAGTTACATATACATGGTTCAGAAGCAACTGATAACAATATATACTGTAACATAACACCGGTTATAAACTCTAGAACAGATTATAAACATGCATCCAAAAGCCCTTAAAACGAATTATAACCTAAGTTCTAACATTTCGGTTCCTGTAAAACAACATACAGGTTTGCATTCGTAACTATTATCTTGCAGGTGAGGGAAACTTACCTTGTTTTTGAAGTTTCTAACGATTCTACCCAACAGAGAATAAGACGTAGCCCTCCTTTGCCCGTGCGCTAACTCTCCTGGTCGGGGGAGAGATCTCCAGGGATCCTTGATCTCTCGGCTAGGGAAGAAGGACAGAGACGAAGAGGAATAGAGGCGAAGGAAAAACTATTCTGGGCGAGGAGGAGGGTTTATAAACAGATTGGATGGAAGTTACGCTCCCGTAACCCCACTAACCCCACGAACCCCCATGTTCCAAACCCATCACTTATCCTTCGTTTGATTTAATGAAATCTAAATGAACCCTTAGGTTTAACAAGCGTTGCCCTCCCTCCTTTAACAAGATTTAATTGTTATCTCATATGGTTAATCATGGCTTGCTACATATTGGAGGTCCAAGGGTCAATCCTTGGCACTTCCACATTTCTTTTCCTTTTTCTCCTTTCTTTTTTTTTTATAGCAAAACCTTTTAATCCATACGAGAAACATTTTAGGCCATTCCTTTTTGCCTAAATATCTATTCCTTTTATCATCCATAATTCTATCATATACATAACTATTTATCCAGACTTTATTGAAGGAAATTTCGGGTATTACAGTGACACCTAGTAGTATATCATGATCCCCAATTGATCGAAAAATCAATGATTCATTCTAGAACAATTCTAAACCTTTCAGCAACTCCAGTTAAACGTGTCTTGTTCCTTTCATCGTCTTATACCCGCTTGGTTCAGGACATGGTCTATGTGTCAGTCCCTACTAGGTTGACTACGTCACACCTAGCCCAAACTACTTTCTTGTCATGTAGATTCAAGTTACTTGTACATGTGTCCAAGAGTACCATACTCTTAACATGTAATGCTTTGGCATCTTTAGGTACTTCGTCTTATACCCAATCATCTTGGGTCCACACCTCCTCGGAGATGCTTGCTTAAGATGTCAAAGTATAAGCTTCCATGATCAAGGTGACTTGAATACCGCAAGTCAAAGGAAACTCGCACTTAAGATGCACTGAGATCTTCATTGACATATATATCAAACCATATGAAGTCTCAAAGCATGTCACTCCAATGAACTGGTTACCTTTAACCAGCATTCACATTTAACTCTCAACATTCAATGTCGACAGCAGTGAGATCAGCTGTTTGGCTAACCAAGGAGTTCAAAACGTGCTAGTCTCGATAGAATCGATGACGTCCGTGCTCATCAATTCCTTGACTATGGATAATTTTAATACATTCATAATTACACATGTAGAGATACTCATGAGTTGTGATCCAATCACAAATTTTCTCATGCCATAAATTGTATTATGGATATTCAGTATTCGAGTTTATGATCCAATCAAACACATTAGAAATGTGCACTCAAATAGTGAATTGCTATTTATCCAATAAATAGTATAACTGTAAAGCGATTGTCTTAGGACACCTCTCAAATCTAACAAATTAGACCAGGCAAAAAGTCCTAGTCAGGTGGACCGGGTAAAAAGTCCTAGTCAATTGGACCAGGAGGAAAAGTCTTAATTGGAGGCTAGATAAAAAAGATCTAGTTAGAAGCTAGGCAGGAAGTCTTGGTGAGTAAAATTGGGTAAGAACTCTTGATATGTGAGATTGGGCAAGTGGAAAGTCTACTAAGTGACTAATCCTAACCGAAGGTTGGGCAAGGAAAAGTCTAAATAGATCAAGGATGACCAAATATTTGGCAGATGAAAAGTCTACTGAATGATTAGTCCTAAGACAAGGGTAAGCTTAGTCAGTTAGACTTATAGGATCAGACTTAGGTAAGCCTAGTAGATTAGACAGACTATAGTTATACTTAGGTTACTTGTTTGTAAGTATGCTAATCTCGCAAGAACCAAGAGCTAGAAGCAAGACTGAGGAAATATAAGAGAAGCAAACAAAAGCAGCTGAATCAAATCTGGAGTCAACTCAGGTCAAACCTAGTTAAACTCACTCCAGATGCTTGGATCAACTCCAGGCGCCCGAACGGTCCAGGAGCCCTTGGATGGTCTAGGTGCTCGGATCAAGAAGACTCAGCCTTGATAAAGATCGACGGAACCAAATCAGATTGAATCGTTCTTGGGCGCCCAGAAAGGGATCCGGGCGCCCAGAAGCATCTTTATAAGGCCATCAACGTGTACCATCAAGTATAACATTAACACTCCAAATCTCTAATCTTAAGGTGCTGCTGAATGTGAACTACATCCTGCTCATGCGACTGGAGAAACTTCCGGAAGGGTGCGCTGTGCTCAAGAATTCCAGATTGACCAACTCAATAGTTGTTTGTTTTAGTATTACAATTTTGTAATTTACATTTATCATCATATATTCGACTATAAGATAGATTTCTTCGCCTCTAAAAAATTTTCGAAAAAGAAATCATTAGTGGATGTACTAACCCTGGGAGGTTAAGAACCAAGTAAAATCCATGAGTCGTTGTTTTGTTATCTAATATCCGTTGCTAATTTTTTGATAGGACAAACGAGCACTATTCATCCCGCCTCTAACACACATGCACTGGTCCTACAATAATTACTTAACACTTTAACAAATATACAATTTTAGCACTTGTTCTAAGTTGGCAAGCATGCAAAGATTTGATAACAGAAATACTTTCAATGTGTAGCCTATGTTAACAATTTAAGCATGCAAGGATTTGATAATAGTAAGCTCATAGAGCATAAAAAATTGAATTCTTTTTTATTATTTTTCCTTTCCAAAAAATCTCTAGAGGTGGAGAAATCTTAAAAAGTATTTAACAAATATAAGCACAAAGACAACAAATGTATGACAACAAAAAAAATACACGAGTACGCTAGTTGGTGTCGTTTAAAATTTGAAGTTCAAAGTCACAGCATGTCATTGCAAAAGATTGAAGAGCACGTCATTGCAAAAGATTGAAGAGCATGGGTGGCACAACAAGCACGTCAAGGAGGAGCACGAACAAAGTAATTGTATGTTCAAGTGTGTTTTTGAAAGCCCACCTCGAAGCTATTTTTATAGTGCTTCTTTGAATGCTGACGTGGTAAGTCCCAATCGATTGGACGCTCTTTGGTTGCCTAGACATTGTTGACGTGGCTGTGATGTTTATCTAATAGATAACACCGTCTGTGGTCTCCGATCGATTGAACACCCTTTGGTCACCTACAACTTGATCAAATCTAATCTTGACCGTCTTATCTGGATCGTTGGATCTCATTATCACCGGTCACCTAAAAGTATCTCTGTCGCTCGGAAGCTATGATCGCCCGCCCCTACTCCAGTTGCCTCATAAGCATCAACTTTGTCAGTTGAAGATTATCATCATCCAATCACCTGGACTACCTTCGATCGCTTGGAATTGCCAGGTTTAACTTTCTTTCATTGGTTACGCATAATGAGTAGGATATATTATTTAACTTTACTCGTGCGTACCTTTATTAGATGTTCAACTCTCAACTGATATATAGTGTGAATTATCAAGTTCAACTCCTAACTGACTCGACTTAGACTTGTCTACCAAGACTTCAGCTCTCAATTGACTCGACTTAGACTTGCTCTACCTAATTCCCAACTAAGATTTTCCATTTGGTTCTCCATCAAGACTTATGATGTATGATTCCCAACTAGGACTTGTACTACCTAACTTCACTAGAACTTAACCAATTATCTGATTCCCAACTAGGACTTTGCCACTTGTCAAGTAACCTGCTCCACTAGATACAAATTCATTAGTACTCAAATAACCTAACTTAAAATCTTAGTTATACATCAAATTGTGATGTTCCCAACCCCAATAATTAGATTTTAGATTATGGAGACTACAAAAAAAATCAAAACACCAAATTTACACATCACAATCTTAAATGATTATGTCTTCCTCCTAGTGCTCTTAATCTTTGCTACTAGAGGTAGTCTCTGACAAGTGACAAATCCAAGAGATGTCTTCCAACAATTGAGTCTTTTGCAAATGATATGAGTACTTTTCTTCTGCAAGGATATGAGTACTTATCTCATGCTAAAGTTGTTGGAGATTATAAGTCAACCTTTGTTAGTTCATTCTTCATTCGCTTGTAAAGCTCAATGAATTTGAGATTACATATATAAGCTCAAATCCTTCAAAGTGTCACAAATGTTGGCATAATTTCTTCAAATTGTCATCTCTGTCAATTTTTAAGATAGCATAATTATAAGGAGTTGTAAGTAGATGGAGTATATATCCTAAATAAAGGTGTGTATTCCAAGGTCATAATGGAAAAATGGAAATAATTAAAGTATGGAGATCTATTAAACTACTAGTAGTGTAACCATCATTTCAAGTACGACAACAATGGCAAAGTCCAAATAGTTCGCTTCCAATAAAAGGAATCTTTTTTAAGAGAAAATGATCATACACAAAATCGATGAAAAGTGAAACAATATAATTTCCAAAATAATACAAGAGATCAAGAAAGTTGACTTTAATTCACCGGGTGAAATTCACTTTGAAGAGAAACTTAAGGTCAACATTACAAAAGAAATCGAATTTGTGCCCATCATCATTTCACCATATCCACCCCACCAAGATCATCCTGCATAATATAATAAACTGCAACAAGCCACCTTATCAAATGAAAATGTATTACTAATATAATAAGAGAATACAACACTAATTAGCAATCAATGATAATGCATCTAAGACTTGATGCATTAAAGCAAGATCAATCTAAATATCTAGTTAACCAACCTAGTAATCCAATGTCTTCACTAATATTTAAAAATGAGTTAGTTATGTCAAATCAATATCCTGATCTATCACTTAATTCCTTGACTCCAATTCCATAACTTGAGACCTCAATGGAATCCCCTTCTCCCTAACCAAGAAATTACAAGCTAAACTGATGTAGGGGAAACTAGGGATATTGATCAACAAAATCAATCCCAATATTATATTTGGTCAAGAAGCTTAATTCTATGTCTATAAAATGAAGTATGTTATTTGTATGTTATTTGTCCTAATACCTCTAATAATCAGCATTTTATAATATTGTTGTATTTAAGTTTGTTGCCCTAGCATAGACATGATCAGCTTGAAAAGTCAAAATTTTGTTGCTTTGTAGAACAAATGTGCAAGCTGAATCATTAATATTTAATAATAATTGATACCTGTAATATTTAATAATAATTGCCAAATCCCTACCCAAGAATAAATTTGTTTTTGAGTTGTTCAGAATATAGACAGGAATGTGTTATGCAATGGACAATTCCCTCACTCTCCCATCTCTCTTCAAATCTAAAAAAAATAAATAATAAAACAATTGAACACAATAAATGTGGCTCTTTAACAAAATTCACAAATTTTTCCTAAGTTTTAATTTAAGCTCTTAGTCCATCTCCAACCCAGATCACCAAATTTGGTAGATCATAATCAACTACAGCTTCAGAATAATTGTTGGTTTTCCACTATGACCAGAATATTGTCCTGCCCATGCTGTTGGACAATTTTTCCACCTCCAATGCATACAATCTAGGCTACCTAACATACCTAGAAAACCACGTTGCTCACCAATCTGGAGTAGCCTAGCAACATCCTGAGCATTTGGAGATCGTAGGATTCAACAACAACACGACAAAATCGTTTCACACTTTCAATGGCAGTCGATTCTCCTATTTTAATGTACTCATCGATAGCATCTGCTGGTAGACCATATGCCAATATCTGAAATGTAGTTGTTACTTTTTGTAAGCCGGATAAACCAAGTCTTCCAAGTCCATCTCTTTTCTGTATAAAATAGTTGTCATGATTACTAATTGCATCATAAATACGCATGATTCGGAATCTTCTTCGATCATCATTCTACAAGGCATTTTTGGTAAAATAATCTCGATCAGCAGCTTCACGATTACGATTGATCACATTGTGACCAGGAATTTCGATGCATGCGTTGGCTGTTTTCCACCCCATTCGGAATCTTCTTCGAAACATTGCATCATTATACAAGGCGTTATTTGAGTGGAACGGGGAGTGATTTTCCCGAATATCATAAAAAGTATCTCAATATCATTTTTATTTGTATCCTAAATGTTAATACTTTGACAATAAGATAGAGTTGTTTTTTCTTTACAAATCATTTAACAAACAATTGAATTAACAAATCCGGCTCATACATTGTCTTTAAAATATATAGTTTTCAAATGATGAGTTAAACATAAAACACATCATACATAAATCATTTTTTTTATAAGCACTTTATCATTGCCACCATAGTTATAATAATGCCCTAGAAATTGAACGGGTTGAACTCCATGACGCTAGTTTAATGGATAGATCGATGGGTCAATTGGTTGAACCGCAAGTGGGCTCAAGTTGATTAGCTAGATCAGCCTAAATTAACTCATAAATACTAATAAGAAAGCAAATTTATTAATTTTATTGATAAACAATAAATTTAGGTAAGGAAGAAGAAGATTAAGAAATTGTCATACAAATAAACTCCACATCATAAAGGAACATTTCATTTTTATTATATTATAATTTGGTGCATAGTAATAAAAAATATCTAAAAATTCGATATCCATAAAAAAAAGATACTAGTAAATAATCAAACATAAATAAATAAATTTTCTAATAAATATGAAATAATTATGGAGATAAAAAATAGATTAACTAACATGTAATTATATTTTAAATAAAGATTTTCAAAAACAATGAAGTATTATTTTTAGAGTAAGTTCAATACTTATTTGTAAGGAATTATTTTATCCCAATTTTAATTTTTTTAACAAAAATAATAATAGGTAATTTTGACATTTTAACTCATACAAAAATTAACTTGAAAATAAATATAGTTTGACCTGTTGAATTTTAAATATTTTTTTGCATTGTTGATCCTTGAGCTAATACGACCTATAAAGGTGTTCTTTAAATTACTTTTAATTAACTCTAGTATAATTTTAACATGTTTATCATATGTATGTACAATTCATTTAAGGATTTAAGCTAATGTTTTCTTTTAGTATTCAAATGTGGAGTTACACTAGCAATTGACTAGTATGCAATTGTTCAAAATTTAATCAAATGATGATTCTTAACACCAAAATAGGTAATGAAACATAAAGATGATCAAAGTTGAATTTAAAAGAGTTTATTTGTTCCTAATGGCAAAATCACAACCTTTCAACCAAATGATGAATAATTTCACTTATTTTTGTCTCCATGAGAGGTAAATAGAATAAACACTAAGATTATTGTATGCTTCCTACTTTGTAATAGTTAATGATAAAAGATAGGAATCTATCAATACTTGCAATGGACACTGGTCTAACAAAGCTCAATTTGGCATTCACAAAGAGAGGACACTTTAAAGAAAGTTGATAAAATACAACAATACAATGAGATAAGAAAAAAAAGTCATTGAACATATGAAGCGTCCTTAGTCATATAAAAATTGCACATAAGCAAAAGGAGAATCTATGAATATCCTATAGAACATCTAATAACGGTGTAGAGAAGAGTTATGAATAAACAATATTTGAAATTTCACAACCGGTTCTACATCTTTGAGATGAGTTTCTAAAATGTGAGCATTTCGTAGAAAATGGATAGCTTGCAAATATAAGCAGTTATGCATTATTCCTTCTCCTTTGTGATTAATGGAAGACTTTTGCAAACTTACCAATAGAACTCTTGCATTTTGAAGAAAATCAAGTAGTCGTTTCCTTCCCTCTCTTGTATAGGCAGCTCTTAGTTTTTGCATTCATCTTACCCATGATATCCTTCTTCAAAAGTTCAAAGTTGCTTTCAAAGGTTGACTATATGGATTAACAATTGTTTATCATCTAAATTTACAATGCACCATCCTTCATAACAATAATAGGAAACTGCATCGAGTTCTTTTTAGGAGACCATGAATGGATGTGACAGTTAACTATATGATGAAATCCTATCTGTGTACTACTTAAAGAATTGAAAGACAAGATTCAGAAATAAAAATCAAATAAGTCATTTAAAAGTTGTATGTGGTCTAAACTTGAATTTATATGAACCACCAATACATCCTTGATGTAAAGAAAAAAGCAAAGTTCCTTTATGAACCACTAATACATCCTTGATGTCAAAAAGAAGCAAAGTTCCTTTAATTTCTAAATTGCATCAAGTAATTAATAGCAAAACTCAAAGCATTATCATGTGATCAAAATGTAGAAATGATAGCACATTTTTTAGATCAATAAATTGATCACTAAATATCCTAATGAAAAACATGTGCAATGCAATAATTAGCAATAGGTGAACTACCTAATCCTTTCTAACATTTCTATTGTTTGAGGACAATATTCCTGATCACAATCATCAAACAAAGAAACACTCCTTTCAATGTCAGACTAAACACTCAAAAATACATGATGTGGAATTAAGTTTTACCATCATCAGTAGTTGATTTGCATCATCCAGAGTAGATACATCAAGAAATCAACATCAAACCGGTTGCAACATCTTCCCTGATCAAAAGGCACTACAAAGTTCAAAACTAATAATATGATAATGATGAAAGTAATAATAATCAAAAATATCACTGGCAAATAAAGAAATACTATTATTGCTATTAACCACAAAAGCACTGTGCGCTTATTAAATATGATATTGAGATGTTGAACCAAGACAAATGTTTCTTAACCTTAATTCAAGCATAAGGAATTGGAATGGATTTTGCTACTATTATATCACAAAGAGAAGGAACTGCTTAACACTGCAAATTAAAGAAAATTTGGAAGAAAAGGTTGATGATTCCAAGAAATCAAACGAAACCAAATGTGTGGATTAACTATTGAATCAGAGGTGCGGGTGTTATCAAAAAGAGAAATAGAGTCAGCAATGACCTAGTTCCTTTTTTCCATATTGCTTGGAGGCTTGATCCTTTATATTGCCTAGCAAACAAACAAACCAAAACCGTCAAAAACTCAAAAAGACTAAATCATATTGAGAATCAAGAATCACACACCAGTGATAGTTTCAAATCTGAGCTTCCTCTTGGGAGGGTTGGCAATGTCACGACCCGGGAGTCGGCCGTCCGAAAAATTTCGAC
>NC_133873.1:646112-660295 GCF_044706935.1 Curcuma longa | reverse complement strand
TTAGGTTATCCATAACCTAATCTAAGGGGTAAGCTCAACCTTAGTTAACCAATCAAATCTTTGCTTAAACAGTAATTCAAGGTTCCAATTAATTCAAATTCAAGCTACCTTTGCCATCAATTGAAACCTAATTCAATTTAAATCATAATTAGGCTTAATCTAATCTCTTAGATTAGATTTAAACTCAATCAGCTCAACCAGATCTCGGCTGAGCCGAAATCCCCGTGATCCCATCCTAAACTAAAACAGAAATACCCAAACCATTCATCTCAATCTATTGTTAATCGCTTATAATTAAGCTAGAATTCCTAAGAAGCTTACCTCAACAGATCTTGCCCTAGATTTGTAGCTTTGGTTCTTTCTCCCGTTTCCACTCGCGGATCAAAACAAGAAGAAGGCAACCCACTCAATTGCCTCTACCCTAGCTTCTCCTTGGCTCAGCTCCGAAATCACCTTACTACCAAACAAGAACCGACATCCCAATCAACATCAAATCTATTAATCGAAACCAGCTAAGTACCAAGATCATTAACCCATGAACCAAGCAGTCTCACCCTTACCTGGGTTAAATCCTTGCCCTAGCTTCTTGGTTCTGAACCCTAGATAACCAAAGCAAAGCTGCCGGCCGGATCCTGATCCAATCCCCTCGCGGTGGAAACCAAAGAAGCCTCACCAAATCAAGATCAAACTCAAGAAACCTATGGAAATCGACAAAAACCATAGATCTAAGCTCGATAAACCCTAAAAACCAACAATCCAAGTCGAGCTTACCTTCTTCTTCCTCTCCCGGCCGATCCTCTCTATTCCCTGTCGAACGCCGCCAACCACGGCTCCTCCACAAATTACCGGCCACCGCTGTAGTTGGCGCCCTCCTTGGAATGCCCTACCTCGTCGATGATCGTCGTACTCGTGGAAGGGAAGAACGCCTCGCCGCCGCTCGCGATCGAGAACGAAGCAGAGAAGAAGAGAAGCGAAATAGAGGAAAGGATCGCGAGGAATGGAGATCGCGATCAGGCTTAAAGGTTTCTTAACGGGCGAATGTGTTTAACGGGTTCGGTTTGGGTGAGGGCTTTACCGGATCAAATAACTCTTTAAACCCATTAACCTATTAATCATTAATTGGGCTATATGGGCTTAATCAATTGGGTTATAATTGGGCTCATTTAATTGGGCTAAATGGTTTGACCAATAGAGTTTGTTTAATTAGGCTTTCTAATTAAGCCTAATTAACCCCTAATAACCCTTACAAAATTTAGGGATTAATTTATATTATTACAAATTAGTCCCTAAAAATTTTTGGTATTTTACATTCTCCCCCACTAACAAAAATTTGGTCCTCAAATTTGTTATTTTCAAACTACGATGCAGAAATACTGTAAAAATTTAAATCATACTTCAAGCAAATAGATAAGGATATCGAGCTCGGATGACATCCTCCAGCTCCCATGTAGCCTCCTCATCCGTATGATGCTGCCATCCGTCTTTTACAAGTCGAACGGTCTTGTTCCGTAACTGTCGCTCCTTCCGGTTAATAATCTGCACCGGAATCTCCTCAAAGGATGCGTCAGGCCGAAGAGGAACAGGTACCTCCCTCTGAACATGCGAAGGATGAGATATGTATTTCCGCAACATAGATACATAAAATACACTGTGGACACCCGCAAGTGTCGGAGGCAATGCTAGGCGGTATCCAACCTCGCCAATCCGCTCCAGTATCTCAGAAGGACCAATATATCGTGGAGCTAACTTTCCTTTCAATCCGAATCTCTTCACCCCCTTCGTGGGTGACACTCGTAAGAACACGTGATCGCCTACAGAGAACTCCAATGGGCGACGTCTCTGGTCTGCATAACTTTTTTGTCTATCATGGGCCTCTGACATACG
Organism: Curcuma longa; assembly: GCF_044706935.1. NCBI lineage: Eukaryota > Viridiplantae > Streptophyta > Magnoliopsida > Zingiberales > Zingiberaceae > Curcuma > Curcuma longa. The sequence continues at coordinate 658,411 of NC_133873.1, read as the reverse complement.
TCGTCTGATAGTACGTACAAGTTCGGCATCCTGCTGAATACTCTGTGGACCCAAAAATTGTCTCTCACCAACCTCCTCCCATACTACTGGAGATCGGCACGGTCTACCATACAAGGCCTCGAATGGCACCATCTGAATAGTGGAGTGGTAGCTATTATTATACGCAAACTCTACCAAATGCAAATGATCCTCCCAGCTGCCACCAAAGTCCATAATACAAGCTCGTAATAAATCCTCTAGTGTCTGAATCGTGCGCTCTGACTGACCGTCAGTTTGAGGATGAAAGGCTGTGCTGAACCTGAGCTTCGTACCCAGTGCTTGCTGTAAACTCTACCAGAATCGTGAGGTAAAGCGAGGATCTCTGTCTGAAATAATATTCTCTGGTACTCCATGCAGCCTAATAATCTCTCTGGAGTACAAGTCTGCCAAACGGTCCAGAGTGTAACGACCCGACCCAGCCCATTTGGCGGTCCATTCGGCGGCCCATTTGGCGACCCTTGTGGTCGTCGACCGTCGACCGTCGGCCCGTCGACCGTGTCGTTACTCATCTGGACTTCCCACCCCTGGAAGTGGATTTTTGCCTTTCCCAGGATTCGAACTCTAGACCTCCAGGCTAAGTACTAAAGTTTATGAATCCTGGTACCAAGTGTTCTCGAGAACACTTGGTACCAGGATTCATAAACTTTAGTACTTAGCCTGGAGGTCTAGAGTTCGAATCCTGGGAAAGGCAAAAATCCACTTCCAGGGGTGGGAAGTCCAGATGAGTAACGACACGGTCGACGGGCCGACGGTCGACGGTCGACGACCACAAGGGTCGCCAAATGGGCCGCCGAATGGACCGCCAAATGGGCTGGGCCGGGTCGTTACAATAAAAAGGCGCCCTTACCAGAGCCTTTTCGTAATACCCGTAATTTCTGTGATAATTCTGGATAATTATGTAGCGAGTGGCCAGATGCTTGGACAATGGTGGAAGGCCACCTGATGTTGCTCCTCTTGGATAGTGATAGCACCACCAAGGTTGTCGACGATGGCGACCAGTAAAAGAGGTGGCCATTAGCAAGGAGGAGAATAGAATAAAAGAAAAACCTAACCCTTATGTTTTCTATATTCATTAATTCTCTCTTCCATAGTGATCTATTTATAGATTTCTAATGAGTTTGATTCATGAATCTAAAACCCCAAATCCATTAGCCCAAACCCAAATGAATAGTCTTAAGTTTGGTTTAAGACCAAACCATGTTGATTGAAAACCAAAATACCTTTTAATTAAAACTAAAATAATTTAGTTTATAATTAAACCAAAGAGAGTTCACTTCATTTTCAAAAGACGTGGCTCATCTGTTCTTTCATTCTATCAAAATATTTTTTATATTTGCCCTTCGCATAGTCCATCTAGACTCAATCTTTCTTAAACTAAGAATCCAATTCTCAAAATCATTTTATGTCTTTTGGATAATCTCATAGTGCAAATGACTTTATAAGTCCCCAATTTATATTGATCATTCATATTTAATCATTAATTATGGATCAATTATGTGTGACACCTAGTAATATGTTATGACCCCCAAGTAATTAAAAAATTATAGTTGATTCTAGAATCACTTTTGAACCCCTTTAGCAGCTATAGTTGTTCATGTATTTATTCATTTCACACATCTTATACTCGCTTAGTTTAGGATATCATATATGTGTCAGTTACCACTAGACTGACTATATCACACCTAGCCCAAGCAGTAGTTCCTTATCTTGCGAATTCAAAATACTCAAATATATGTCCAAGAGGACTATTCTCTTGACATATTTCTGTTTTAGCCAAAACTTACGAGTAATAATCCTGACAAGTGGCCATAGGATATACGTCTTATAATAAAAAAGACTAGTGAATTCTCTATAGGCTACTCAATCACCTTTGGTTACTTTAACCTTACCCATACATCATTGATGTGCGTAGGGTATACATATATTTTTACTACTTTTATTGCACATCTTTATGCATTTCATGATGATACTCTGTTTTTGTCACACCTTTTATTCATGTGTTAGATATATTTTCACTATTTCTTAGTTCGGAGGTCTGCTTTTGTACTTGTGCTTTTGTAGGATGGAATTTGGAACAAAATAAGATGAAACAGAGAAAGAACAACATAAGGCAAGACAGGGTTGTGCCTACAAGCCACGGTCATGCTTGATCACCCGAGCTGCCGTGTCCACCAGACACGACCTTGCCATCCTTATAGAAGATCAGCTGCTCCGAGCCGTGCCACAAAGAATGACTGTGCCTTCAATCCAAAGCTAACCAGACCACGGGTCGTGCCTATAACGCACGAACGTGTCCCCGTAACAGAAGCACCAATAGCTGGTGTCGTGCCTATAAGGCACGGTCGTGCCTCTTTTCCAGATTGATGTGCATCCGCAAGTATACGATTGTCATCAAGTAATAAAAAGATATCGAACCACAGGGACTGTGTATTAGCTATAGTGGTGTCACTGAGATAGTTATCTAGACTCCAAAGAAAGTGAAATAGTTGAGCATTGTGTGTGTGTACGATAGAGAGAGAGATTGGCTTGGAGATTTATGGGTGAGATGGATAAGTTTAGGATTTCGAATTCACATCAATGCTAGGTGAAGTCCCTAATTCATGTTTGTTTCTTAACTCTCAATATCAACCACCTTGTAGGGATTCTAACCAAAATACTAACTCGACCTTGTCAGGCTTTGTTGGCATTTGACCTTAAAGTCCTATGCGGTGACCCTTTAGTAAAGGTGACGCCAGAAAGTCCGGTTAAATGTTAACCTTCTTTCACAAGGCACCCTGATGTGCGTAAGATGTATACATGTATAAAAGTCTGATTAAAGGTTGATCTTCTGTCACAAGGCACCCCGGTCATACGATCCTAGGATCTCCGTATACAGTAATCCCCCCTCATAATCACGCATATGCACTCACACAAACATTTCATCAAAAAACATTCAAGGCACACAATACATGAAACAAGTGTAAACACTTAATTGAATAGGGAAAATGACATAAACTAGTTCATACATCACCATCATCACATAGATGTTCATCCTACATCCTAGACTCAAGGATCTATTCCATTACAAGAAGGTTACAATAAGTATGCAAGGAAAACGTCATCCAGAAGAAAGGGGAAGACTTATTTTTGAAGTGTGGACATCCATTGAAGATCTTCTCGTTCCGGTGTAGGATGGATCGGTGGAGATGAAGTGTTTAGGGCCTCCTCAAGAGTGGGGAGGTGCCTTCCCCCAAGCCAAGACCTAAGGTTTGGAGAATGTCCCAAGATAACCTATGATTGGGTTTGTTTCTCACTTTTATACTCTCCCAAAACTGCCCAGATTTTTCCTAGTTTACTAGGCTCTGCCTCAATGGATTTTTCACCCAATAAACTCAGTTTTCTTCAATTGGACTCTGAACCAAAGTGATATAGCTTCAAATTATCTTCAATTTGGTGGGTGGACCAACCCACAACTCCATCTAAGCCGAAAGTTATATTGGTTCGAAGTTTGGTTTACAGTTGGGGCAGAGCACCCAGCGTGGCCGTGGTCAGGAGGCACAGTCGTGCCATTTAGCATGGCCTAGAGAAGTCATCATTCTGTACACCCTGAGGCAATGTTGTAGATCTTGAAGTTAGCTACATTTTGGTAGGTAGCACGGTCAGTGGGTCTATCTGAGCTAAAAGTTATGCCTGTTTTATTTTAAGTCTGCAGAACTATTCAAAAGAGAGACATGCCCAGTGCTTTCCGTCACACGGTCGTGCCTAATAGGCACAGCCTGGAACAGGCACACTTCGGAAAAAATGGCACGGCCATGCTTATTGGGCACAACCAATCACTAGCTCTTCTCTGGAAATGAGGCACGGCCCCAAGCCAGATCAGGTTGAAAATGAGGGCACAACCATGCCTTGTAGGCAGGACCCTAGTGTGGTCCTGCTCTAGAAGTGGGCACGACCGTGCCTGATAGGCACGACCCCTTGTCTTCGATCAGTAGGAGGGACACAGCCGTGTCTGGGCCGTGGGTATGTGAGGCACGACTGTGTTCTATTCCGTTGCTCCTTTTCCTCCATTTCTTCATAAACATAAGAGACTCGCCCGTGATAGCGAGCACGGCCAGTGTGAGCCTCTTCTCTCCACTTCTTGCTCTACCATCAATAATGCATCATTTTAGCTCTAAATTGCATCCTGTTAAGTAAAATATATAAAGAGCAGATCTCTGAACAAAAGAGTAGAAATATACAATTATAAAATAATAAGGTCTGACAAAGTATAACATATGCAATGAATTACAAGTAGATGAGTATTAAAACAAGGTTAAAAATCATATATGACTTACGCTCATCATAGATCAAGACCAGCTTTGGACCGTGCCTACAAAGCATGGTCGTGCCTCTTTTCTCGATCAAGAACAGTTTAGGGTCATGCCAACAGAGGACTTGAGGCGAGCTTCTGGGTCGTGCCATGAGGCACGACCGTGCCGCATCTAGGGGCATATATAAGCATCTCTTAAACCCCTGAAAAAGGGGGGGGGGGAGCTCTTGGGGTGAATCAAGGACACCGCAATCGCTATCCGAAGAGGAATTCAACGATCCATCCATCCATCTAGGACTACTCCGCTGATTGCATCCACTATCGACGAGGAGATTGTAGTTCAAGGAAGATTGTACACATTGATAAGTATTTTTCCTTTCTCTCTTTCAGGTCTAGGAGCAAGATGAACCAATATTCTTCTTATTTACATTATATTTCCTCCGTCATGGAGTAGATCTCTAGATTCTTGTATGTATGAGGAATTGAGATGTATTGGATGATTGTATTCAATGAATTTGCTATTTGTCATGTTCAAGGTATGATTATACTTTGCTATTTGGATTTGTGCCTTGCATCTATTTGATGATATATTTATGAAGTCTTAATTTCATATAGATGAGAGTGAATTATAGTTTAATAAAAATCTTAGGATCGTATGACCGGGGTGCCTTATGACAGAAGGTAAACCTTTAATCAGACTTTCCGAGGAGATTCTTAGACTGTAACGAATTCTCATAAGGGATAACTAATGGCTATTGATTACTAGGAAAAGGTCCTTAATTGGGTACTCGGTGACAGAGAGTAGGATACCAGTAGTATTGCTAGATTGTCCGGTGACAGTGGAAGAGCTATAGAACCAGGCTATCTAGGTATCATCTCAAACTAGTAGTCATAGAATTAGGGGAATCATGATTTAATTCGAGAAGTCCTGACGAGGTCTAATCGGATAGCTTGGTTAGAATGTCTGCATTGGTATAATCATTGAGGAATGGTAAGGAATCTATTATCAATCAACCATAATCTCAATAAATCTGAAATCCTAGGATCGTTTTCCAATCTTGTCATTTAGTTGATTTCCCTTTGATTGAGGTTTAGGTACTTTAATTCTCTCTCTCTCTCTCTCTTCCCTCATCACCTAAACTCATACGTTCACAACTCTTTCTATGCAAGTCTAGTGATTTAATTCCACGGTCTCTATGGTTTGATATCTTTTATTACTTGACGACACCCGTACTCGTACGGGAGCCTATCAATCATCGGGCCACACCTCTAAAGAGACATTTGCTTAAGATGTTAAAGTATAAGTCTCCATGACCAAAATGACTTGAATATCTCATGTCAAAGAAAACTTATACTCGACCTACAATGAGATCTTCATAGATATGTATAGAATCACATGAAGCCTCATGGCAGGTCACATCCAATGAACTAATTACTCTTATAACTAACATTCATATGTTAATTCTCAATATCTGATGTGCATAAGGTTTACATTTGTATTTATACTTTATTTGCGCATCTTTGTGGTTTTCATGCTATATCTTGTGTGCATTGCATCCCTTATCCGTGCATATGACATTATATTCTATATTTCCTAGTTCGGGGGACTGCTCTTGTTTTTATATGTTTCAGGATGAAAGATGGAGCAAAATCGGGCAAAATCGGAGTTACTGTTGAAGATAAAGCAAGACAGGGCCGTGCCTCACAGGCACGGTCGTGTTTAAAAGGTTCCTGGCCGTGTTCAACAAGGCACGGGCATGTTTCTATCCAAAACAGCAACAAGCCCTGGCCATGCCTCACAGGCACGGCCGAGCTATCATCCCTCTTCAGCAGCAGATAGGGCCATGTCTACCAGACACAGCCGTGCTTCAGAACAGAAGATAGCCAAGGTTTGGCCGTGCCTCACAGGCATGGCCGTGCCTTCCATCAGAAGAAGAGCACTGCTGTTGGCCGTGCCCACAAGGCATGGTCGTGTTTCTCATCAGAGGAGTCCCTGCTGTTGGCCGTGCCCTGCAAAACCTGAAGAAACAGGCTTTGGTTGTGCCTCAGAGGCACGGTCGTGCCTTTCAACAGAGACACCACTGCTTTTGGCCATGGCTCCCAGGCACGGCCATGTGGACGGGGGCGTGTCTGACCTCAGGCTGCAGCTATAAATAGATATTTTTGGGACCCTAGCAAAGGGGGGAGACCTTTGTTAGGATCGGTTGAATAGCTAGAGGGGGGTGAATAGCGTTTCTCGATTTTTCTTGATCTTTCTCTGCACAGAGATTAGCAGAAACAAAAATATAAACGAGAAAGAAAGAGATCAACGCTAACCCGGTTTGTTTACTTGGTATCCACCTCCGCAGAGGTGACTAATCCAAGGATCCACACGCACGCACACACCCGATGCACTATGAATCTTCTCCTTCTCGAAAACTCGAAGGTGGAGAAACCTTTACACCTTTCTCGATCTCCTCAATATGATATAAAATATTGTTTAGGAGGAGAGGAATAAAGTAGAGAATAGAGAATACAAACGTTCTCAGAAGAAGCACAAAGTAATGAAAGAATAGCGAAAAAGATGACTTGTTCTCGTGAAGGCTTCTTTTATAATCTCTGCAACATCAGTCGATTGCTGGCAGGGCCAGTCGACTGATGCATTCAATCGGCAACAAAATCCCGCATTAAAGCGTATTAAATGCTTGCCAATTTTCTACAACGTTCAAATCACAGTCGACTTTTCAAGACCAGTCGATTGGCAACAGTCGACTCACCATAACACCAGTCGACTGCCCAGTCGACTCCTGTCTTCCTCTGGCTCGACTAATTTTTCTGTGTGCGTCTGAATTATGAGCAGTCGACTGCTGGCAGGGCCAGTCGACTGGTGAAGCTGAAAAATCCCATTTCAGCTTCTCTTGACCTAGACCTCGGCCTTCAAACACCTCCCACAGCCTCATGCCTCCCTGCACTAGCCTGAGATGCTTCCATCAGCTTTGTCATGTCAAGTCTTTGCCAAGACCACCCTTGGACTTTTCCTTGCCAAGACCACCCTTGGACTTTTCCTTGCCAAGACTACCGCTTGGACTTCTCCTTGCCAAGACCACCCTTGGACTTCTCCTTGCCAAGACCACCCTTGGACTTCTCTTTGCCAAGACCACCCTTGGACTTTTCCTTTGCCAAGACCACCCTTGGACTTTTCCTTTACCAAGACTACGCTTGGACTTTCCTGCAAACTTGCATCACACATGTTAGATCAACAAGAATTGCCTAACTTTAAACATGGTTTAGCTAAACATTGAAACTCAATGCACTTGGGGCAACTATTGCACCAACAATCTCCCCCTTTTTGATGTTTGGCAAAACTTTGTTTAAGTTAGGTCTTTAAATCATGTAAAGCATAGCATGTAATTAAAACATGATAAGTAAAGCATAAATCACATGATATCAAAGTATTAGGAGTATCATAAAAATATGATAACTTGCATAGCATGAATAAATATGAATAGACATGAAAATTTTCATTTTTCTCCTTAACTTAAACATTCATCTTTCTCCCCCTTTTTGTCAAAGATCAAAAAGTATGTCCATACACTAAGCGGGGTAAAATTCTTCTCAAAAATGTTTATTTCTAAATGTGTCTTGATGATTTAATGGGTTAATTTCATGTGAGCTTGCAACGTAATGGATGTAGGTGTGTATTCGGGGTTGAATACGGGATCCGAAACCCATCAGAAGGCCAGATCCAATACCTCCTCGAGGTCCCCACTGTAGCCTAAAGACATCTTCAAAAGGATGCAATCAAACGGATGAGATTAGTTCTCAGCCGTCGGATGAGATTTAATCTCGACCGTTGGATGAGATTAGTTCTCGACCGTAGGATGAGTTAATGGATGAGATCAGCTTGTATCCGTGGGATTAGATCAAGTTGCATCCATTGGATCGAAATAAATAAAGAGGAATAGAAGAGAATAGATTAGAACCGTTGGATGAGATTAAGTCGTCTCCGATGGACGAGATCTCTCCGGTTCGGTTTTAATTCTCTTTGGAAGGAAGAACCGGTTCACGAGGTGAACCAGACCCGGTTCAGAACCCACGCCCAAGTTGGATTGATCATGGCCATTGGATCGAAGAAATTAAGTTATATTAAAGGAGATTATATCGTAGCCGTTAGATGAGATTAAGTTGCATCCGACGGATGAGATCTCTTCGGTTCGGTTTTATTTTCTTCTTTAATATAAAATTGGTTCAAGGATTGAACCAATTCAATCCATGGGTGGCCGGCCACATTAAGATGTGGATAAGATTGATTTGGTTTTTTTTAAAAGGAAAAACCAAATTAAAAAGATCCGACGGTTGCAATCTATTTAATTGGCTGAGATTTAAATAATTCTGGAATTTGGAATTGGTTATAAAAATTATTCCAAATTAGAATTAATTTATGAATGGGCCGGCCAATTAAATTATTGGATAAGGTTGATTTCATTTTTTTTATAAAAAGGAAAAACCAAATCAAAAAGATCCAATGGTGGAAAACCAAGCAAGTTAATCTAAAGGCTTAGATAAGAAATAATTCTATAAGTTTGGAATTGGTTTAAAGAATCAATCCAAATTAGAAATAATTTCTTAATGAGCAAGAAAGGCTTGGTCTTGGCGTGATGGCTATAAAAGGGGGAGGGGTGGGCGGCACATACAATCAATCAAGAGAGAAGAGAAGAGAGATCGAAACGATTTCGAAACCTCTTCCCTCCTCCTTTGTGCCGCCGCCCCTTCTTCTTCTTCCTTCTCTTTTTCTTTTTCTTCTTCTTCCACCGCCCCTTCTCCTTCTTCTCTTGAGGTGGCCGAACCTCCTTGTCCAAGGTGGTGGCCGGATCCTAGCAAGGAGACGAGACAAGGCGAAGTTGCTGCGAGAAGGAGAAAGGCGATCCAAGGCTTCATCATCCGGAGGTTGCAGTTCTTTGTTTCTGGAGGATCGTTGTCCACCCAACGTCCAGGAAGAAGAAAGGAATACAGCGGAAGGCTCCGAGGTCATCAACAAGGTTCTGGTAAAATTTATATTTTTCTGCAGTTTTAATTTTACTAGAACTAGTCATATAAACCGTAGTTAGTAATTTAGGAATCGGCGATCCTGAAGGATCGATTGACTTAGTCTTTTGTAGACTTTGTCAATTGATCCAGGCGGGATAAAATTTTTGTCCTGTGGGGTTCTATGCTTTTCAGAGCGGATAGAATCCGGATCATAGGACGGAGATCCAGAACGCCAACACCCCTATTCTAACACATACAATCCGGGTTAGGAATCATGCCAATTTTTCCTACCACAACAACAACAACAGTTACTCCCTTCCAATGAATGTGCCTCAGAAAGCTAGTGAAGAGGTGTCAGACACCCAGAAAATATTGAAAATTCTGGAGAAGCTTGAAAGTGATGTGGTAAAGATCAATGAGAAATTGACAGATCAGCTCTTGCACAAATCCTCTCCTCTCCTCCAGAACCGTGGGTGCTCTCCTGGGCAAACCAGACTTCAATCCCATGGAGCACTGCAAGGCCATTGAGCTCAGGAGCGGACGGACCCTGAAGTGATCAGGTGACTGCTCCTGGGGAAGGTATCTTCATAGCCGCTGTGCATCCCTCCTCTATCCTGATGTTGAAGAAAAACTGGAGGAAGTTGAGACCGCTAATTTGCTGGGCCTTCAGAGAAGAAATCTTGGAAGAAAATACCATGCCCGCAGCGACTCCACTACAAACAAAAAGATGATGAATTGTTAGGATGTATACTGAAAAGACTTGCTCTTTTGTATATAAACATTTATGAAATAAAGTATCATGTTTTGGTCAAATGATTGCAATAGTGTATTTTGCAATAAAGTCCTCTTAATTTACATTGTAGATAACTTGGTGTCTGTGAGACACAGAAGACCATGATTATCGGTCCCTTGTGAATTATAAACTAAGGCTCACAACCAAGATGACTTTGGACAAACCATCGGGAACGGTTGTAGTGTAATTCGGTGACTGTCTGTCTTGACTGTAGAATTACACTAGTGCACTTTGTGTGTATTGAGTAGGACCATTGAGGTTGTTCGATTTACACTGACTCGCAAATTGAACAAGACCTCTGTTATTATAATTATGCACTCTTAATCCCGATGTAATAAATGGGCACCTATACTTAGTAATTATTGCTTTGATTTACCAAAGGGTGAGATCTTTCCGTCAGATCAAATATTCTCGGTAAGTTGGGTGATGTTACTATTTATACGGTGTGCCATTAATTATAGAAGGAATCCGTGTCCCAGTAGGGCTGATGATGTCCCCTTGGAGAGCTCATAAGGATTGTCAAGTCAAATCTTGCAAGTGGACTTAGTCCGGCTGACAATAAGGATGAGTGGTACTATTCAAGGTCTTAGATGTCGATTATTGAGTTGTCAGTGAACTCAGATAATTGACGGACATACGATATCTTAAACACGGGGAGCAATGCATAAAATAATAAGAAGGAACCCATAACGTAATTTGGGGATTGGATTGGTAGTGCAATAATGATCCTCTAGTGGAATGGATCGTTGTTGATGGATGTAGGTGTGTATTCGGGGTTGAATACGGGATCCGAAACCCATCAGAAGGCCAGATCCAATACCTCCTCGAGGTCCCCACTGTAGCCTAAAGACATCTTCAAAAGGATGCAATCAAACGGATGAGATTAGTTCTCAGCCGTCGGATGAGATTTAATCTCAACCGTTGGATGAGATTAGTTCTCGACCGTAGGATGAGTTAATGGATGAGATCAGCTTGTATCCGTGGGATTAGATCAAGTTGCATCCATTGGATCGAAATAAATAAAGAAGAATAGAAAGAGAATAGATTAGAACCGTTGGATGAGATTAAGTCGCGTCCGATGGACGAGATCTCTCCGGTTCGATTTTAATTCTCTTTGGAAGGAAGAACCGGTTCACGAGGTGAACCAGAGATGGTTCATTGAACCACACGCCCAAGCCATTAGATCAGGGCCATTGGATCAAAGGGATTAAGTTATATTAAAGAAGATTATATCGTAACCGTTAGATGAGATTAAGTTGCATCCGACGGATGAGAAGATCTAACGGTTGGAAACCAAGCAAGCTAATCCAAGGGCCTAGATTTAAGATGTTTCTATAATTTGGAATTGGTTCATTGAATCAATCCAAATTGGAATAAATTTGAAAGGGGACGGCCAAGACTTGGCATTGGGTGTGGAGTCTATATAAGGAGGGGGGGGTGGGCGGCACAAGAAAAACAAGAAAGGCTAGAGAGATCGAAACGATTTCGGAAATCTCTCTTCTCCTCCTTCTCCTCTTGTTGCCGCCGCCCCTTCCTTCTCTTCTTCGTCTTCTTCTTCTTTCATCTTCTTATGTGGGCTTTGCCAAAAGAAAAGGGAAAAGAAATGGAGGTGCCAAGGATTGAACCTTGGACCTCATGGAAAGTGGCAAGCCTAGGTATTATGAGCTAACCACAAGTTCTAGCAAGTAATTGATATGAAAAGAAATGGGGAAAATCAAGTTAAAGCTAAGGTTTTGTGAAGAGACACCTCTTGTCTTTACTACGTGGATTAATGGAGATTTAATGTCGGAAGTTGAAAGAATGAATTGTAACTCCTTTTGTCTTTATTACGTGGATTAATAGAGATTTAATGGCAGGAGTTGAAAGAATGAATTGTAACTCCTCTCCATTCACCTTCATATATCCCTCTCCCTCACCTAAGTTCGGATTCCCTCTCATTCTCACCGAGAGCCTTGTGAGCCCTCTTTTCCTTGTGTTGTGACCGAGAGCTGTTGCTGCTTGGAGGTTCGTCCTTCACCAAGTTTTCAAGACAAAGGATCAAAGCAAGGGCTTGGAGGGCTTAGGGAGAGCAAGGAGCAGAATTAAGGAGATACAAAGGGACTTCTTTTTGTATAGGGTAAAGACTAGAAACACAAGAACGGAGGTAAGTTCCCTCACCTGTAGTGTAATAGC
>NC_133873.1:618502-646012 GCF_044706935.1 Curcuma longa | reverse complement strand
CTATCCATGCTAGTAATTAAATGATACCTTACACCTTCGTTGCTTGATATCTGTTGAACAACCTCCTATTGAATTTCCCGTTGTTAGAACAGTTTAACTGTCGTACCATTGACTCAGATTGACTTCCCTTGATACCTGTTGAACATGCTAATCGTCTGTAGATATTTCATGTAGGAATGATCATCATGCATTCATGATAGTTGTAGATGTTGCGGACAGCATTGTTGGCTGTTCTTGTAGGCTCTGGCCCTACACCGTGTAGTGGTGTGATCAGTGGAAAGAGCCTACTTGCACTATTGTTGAGTGCAACCAGGACTGGCTATATAGCCCTCCTGTTACACTGCCGCTCCCCACCAGATTACGGTGGTTTGTATGTTGGAGTCTGTGCAGTATGTCTTGTCTGGCCCCTCAGTTCACTGTGCTCTGGGAGGGTGACTGGGGAATGCAGAGTGCGGACAGAGACTTGCATTTGTTTGCGTTGGTTGCCGTGTGTTTTACATGCATTGTTGGTAGGATTATTGCATAGTTTAATTTATGCATCTGATTTCGATTGTTGCACTTATTTGCTATGTTTGTTGCATTTGTATGACATTACATACATGCTCACATGTACTGATACTTATCTCTATTCCGTAGCACGATTCTTTCCTTATTATTCTTGTTGAGATACCATGCTTGATTTCCATGATCTCTGTTATCTGTTGATATCTATACCTGTTGATATTGTCTATCTTTCTGTTTATCTGTTCATGCACATTTATCATTTTGTATCCACTGAGCATCTAATGCTTACTACCCAGACCCTGGGGTTACTTTGTTTCCTCCCCAGGTAGCAGATAGGTTTACTGGAGCTTGGAGGTTCAGTCGGCTGGTCCCATCTCACAGCAGGAGGTTTTCTGTTGGTTTGTCGTTGGTTTATCGTTTATGGTATGGTTTATGTACTTGGACATGGATTTATGTTTTGTGGACTTGTTGTGGTCTCTTGGAGTTTTTCCATTTCGATGTTCGAACGTAGTGTGTGGAACTTTGTGGTTAATGGTTTTAGTATTTCGTTTGCATTTTGTTAGTTGATACGACCTTGTAGGTCTTATATTATGTTTGTGTGGTATAGTATGCATGTGTAGTGGTTGTATGGCCGTGTAGGCCTTTATTGTATATCTGTTGATTGTTGTGGTTATCTATTGGACGTGTTGTCCTTATTCCAGCCGCCTGTGGCTGTGTATACATGTATGTACTAGGGGAATTGTCATAGTTACTGGGGAGATGCTGCCGAAATTTTTCGGACGGCCTTCTCGGGGCGTGACAAGGAGGGCCTTGGTGGCTCGGTCTCTTGATTCCAGGAGGAGGGCCTTGGTGGCCCGGTCTCCTGTTTGGTCCGAGAAAGCTTTGGTAGCTTTGCTCGTGACCTGGAACTAATGTTTAATCCATCCTTATATTATGTCCTTGTTATAGAATGTTTTTAATGCATCTTTTGAGTATGCAGATATATACAGGACAAGTTAAGGAGGGAAATTCAAATAGATGGTGAGAGTTCCAAGGCGGGCTTTTGAGTTGTCTCTTCTGCAGGAGTTCTGTGACAACGGACGACAGCTGGTGTCGGAACAGTGCAGGGATCCGTTGGGCACAAGAACCAAGCAGAAGCTATAAGAGAAGCGAGAAGCAGCGCTGAGGAATAGAGCTTGAGAGCTTCCACGTCTTTACTGTTGATCATCCTTGAGAGCTCAGAAGCGTTATTGCCAATCTTACGAGAGCCTGATCGTGAATCGAAGAAGAGGAAACAAGAGCAACGTCCTGTGTTTGGAGGAACAGGCTTGTGCTGCTAGCTGTTCTTGTTGGCTCTGTCTAGAGCAACGTCCTGTGTTTGGAGGAACAGGCTGAGCAGCAAGCGGTTCTTGTTGTCTCTGTTGTCTGATCTTTGATTCATTGTATTCTCCTTGTCTTGAGCTTATCCTTGTGTCTTTGAGATATTCTGTGGAGGGGTTCCTCCACCGAGAAGGAGAAGATTATAGCCGGTAATTTTTTCGGGGTCTGATCTACCGATAGATCGAGGGATTGTCCACCTTACGGACACGCCGAGGAGTAGGAGCATCATCTCCGAACCTCGTTAAATACCTGTGTCAAGCGTGCTGATCTTCGTCTTCCTCTGATTAAGTTATTGTTTCCGCTGCGTTTAACGAAGACGAAGGAAGAAAAGCGAAAAGTGTGGACGGCTATTCACACCCCCCTCTCTAGCCGGTGTCTAAGAGATCCAACAATATATACAACATGGAATCAACTACAACCACGAAAACCAACCACGATTATGTTCACAATACAATCAAATGACAAACTCCACGAACCACATATTGGAAACAATACAAAACCACACAATGAACTAAAATCCGAACAAAAACCATATGAAAGAAGGTCGATTTCGCCTTGCTGTGAGATGGGGGCAGCCCAGCAGAACTCCAAGCTTTAATCAACATCCTTATCTACTACTTGAGGAGATAGAAAATCCTAGGGTCTGGATGGTGAATATAAAAATACTCAATGGGTACTAGAATGAAAGTGCACAATATAATAAAGGTATCCAAGAATATAAGCATGGAGATCAAACGGTGTACAGTTTCAACATGATACTACAGGAGCAAGGTCAACATATAATATAAGAATCATGTATGACATGTCATACAAATGCCGCGGTCATATAACAACAAGTGCATAATCATATAACAACAAGTGCATCAACTATAAATGCAGTAAACAACAACAAATGCATGCATGGTCACTGTCTGCACTCGCCACCCCTAATCACCCAACTGGTGAAGTGAACTTGGGCGCGCCAAACAGGATAACTATGCACCCTCCAACAACAAACCACTATACGTGAGTAGGGAGCGGAGAACATATCACTGTCTCGCCGTCAACATCCCCAGACACCCAACCTGTGAAGTGAACTGGGATGCACGACAGAAATCATCCGCTCCAACAACAAACTACTATATGCGAGGGGGAGGGGCAGTCTTCAGGGAGCTATCTAGCTAGTCCTGGTAGCACCTAACCTGTGCAGTGCTATAATGCTCTCACCCAACCTGTGCAGTGAGAGTAATCAACAACAATATACTACGATGCATAGTTCAACATATAACTACTACAACATCAAGATATATGCAACATCAATCATGATAAGTCAACAAGGACGGAGATCCAGATCGCCAACAGCGACATGGTCGGCCGAAACCCTCGGTCAAAAACTACCTAGATTTTTTCAAGTTTACAGGGCTTTGCCTCAACGAGTTTTCACACAATAAACTATGTTTTCTTTAACTGAACTTTGAACCAAAATTGTTGAGCATGAAATTATCTTCAATTTGGTAGGTGGGCTGGCCCGTAACTTCAACTGAGCCGAAATCTATGATGGTTCAAAGTTTGATTTGCAGTTTGAGCCGAGCCCGCAACATGGCCGATGTTAGGAGGCACGACCTGTGCTATTTAGTACAGTCTAGAGAAGTAATCATTATGTACACCATGAAAAAAAGTTGTAGATCTCGAAGTTATCTTCATTTTGGTAGGTGGCACGGTCCGTGGGTCAATCTGAGTTGAAAGTTATGTTTGTTTTACTTTAAGTCTGTAAAACTGTCCAAATAGAAAACACGGTCATGTTTTGCTTAGTTGTTCCTTTTCTTTCATTTTTTCGTGTTTGCTGCATAGTAGACCCGCTCGTGATAACGAGCACGACCAGTGCGAGTTTCTTTTCTCCATTTCTTGCTCCATCATCAAATATGCATCATTTTAGTTTTGAATCACATCCTGTCAATCAAAAACATATAAAGAATAGATCTCCGAATAAAAGGAGTAGAAACGTGTAATAATAAAGAAATAAGGTGTGATAAAATAGATCATATATAATGAATTGCAAATAGATGAGTATTAAATAAGGCTAGAAATCATATTTAACCTATGTTCATCAAGCACCCCAAGCACCTTGAATTTGAATGGGTTACTTTCTTGAGCCCGAATATGGGAAAGTTTTTTTTGATGCGGAAGTTGCAAAGGGGTGTGCCGTGCATATGTATTATTCCTCGGAGACTATGTCACAAGAAAATAATTCTCTTTAGGAATTTTATAAGTTTCATCTGTAACTATATAACAAAAGAAAATCTCTTTAACTCTCATCGTCACTGTCAACTAAGACGGCGGATTCCCGCCGTATAAAAAAAACTTATTTTATTCTCTATGCTCAACTAAGACGGCGGATTCCCGCCGTATAAAAAAATTTATTTTATTAGGCATTTCTATAGCTGCTCTCCTTCCACATTTTTATAATAATAATGGATTCGCCCTGTTGTTATATTAGCAACATAAATAAAATTATAGTTCTCTCTTAAAATTATAATTGTTATCTACGCCAGCCTGTGCCTTATAGATAGATAGATAGAAGTTTAGCAGTTAAGTACAGTCGAAGTTTGGCGCGAAGAATTAATCTAATCTCAACCCACTTCCCGATTAAGGAAACCAACTTTTGACCCCACTGCTTGTCAAATCAGCCCACAAAAAAGTGGATTCCTTTTTCTGCACAATACGTCAGCATCCAGAACAAAAAATTTCCACTTAACACAGTTTATTTTAACTAATAATTGCATTAGATGGCGTCGCATATATCTAGGTGCGCCCATGAACCATTAATAGCAATTTTAATTAGGTGGCTGGATTTGATAGAGCAGAAGAGTTAAGTTACTGCGGTTACCTCTTCCATTGTTTAACCATGCTCCCTCGCCGCCAAAACCCAACGCCTCCACCACCTTTAAGGACTCTGTTCCTGTCACACATTCATCCCAACCGATATCACTTCTTGTTTTCGTATACGTTCTTTGCAGTTGGGATTATGCTGTTGTAGGCGCAAGCTTTGCTATGTATGTTTCTCGATTTTGGTCGGTTTGATTTGGCTCATGCAGATTTATGGCTGAACAGAGTAGTCCCTGCGATTCCCAGGCGGAGGAGCTGCAGGTGAGCGAGAGGCGGGAGCGAAGCTACCGCGGGGTGAGGTTCCGGAGCGGCAAGTGGGTATCGGAGATCCGGGAGCCCCGCAAGGCGAATCGCATCTGGCTGGGCACCTACGCCACCGCCGAGATGGCCGCCACCGCCTACGACGTCGCTGCACATGCACTCCGTGGCGCCGACGCCATCCTCAACTTCCCCGACCAGATCGGCCGCCGCCCAGTGCCCGCCTCGCCCTCGCCGGCCGATATCCGCACGGCTGCGGCCGAGGCGGCCACTTTCTCGTTGCTTCCGATTCCGGAAGGCCCGCGGGAGGAGACGCCGGCTCCGCTGAAGACGGAAAAAACACGGGCCGAGGAGAAAGAGGAGGCGGCGGCAGCATCAATTAGCCTAGTACCGGCCGGGAAATATATAGACGAAGAGGAGATGTTTGAGATGCCAAAGTTGCTGATTAACATGGCGGAGGGGATGCTGATAAGCCCACCGAGGCTAAGCCCGCGTCACTCCGACGACTCACCGGAGACCCCCGACTCCGGCAACTTGTGGGCCTATCGTTAATCCCCGTATACACCTTTGTATATGGGTTATATAAACGTCGGCAATAGCTTCTATGATTCTACGTACGCATGTACATGGTACAGTAACATGCCACGAATAACTTGTGCATTTGCTGACCAATGATCGGTTTAGTTAGAGTTCGGGTTGTTTTTCCAGGTATTAATAAAATTATCTAGCTTTCGGCCAAAAAATATTATCTATATCTTACATCATTTTCATAATTTGTCTTCCGACCCATCTGCCAAATCCAAAGCCGGTTAAATTTAAATGGGAACCCACAAAGCTTTAATATATAAGAGAGAAAAAAAAACTCTGCATAAATAACAGAATAAACTGAAAACCTAACCTATATATAAAACTATCGAGGAAAGTATAATTATATCCTTATAAGTCTATAACTTTCTTGTCGACATATATACATGCATACTACAAACCTTCTACTGAACCTTTTTCTCTTTCTCGATCCTGAATGATTGTGTGGAAGAGGACAAATATGTTGCTGCGGCAGTACTGCGGGTGCCGGGGAGGGATTAAATTTTCGTGTTGTTTGCTTGCTGCTCAAGTTGCGACAAAAAAGGAACTTGGGGAACTCATGGGGCACTACCCTGCACTGCAAACCAAATTAAGGACGCAAAGAGGTTTGTTCTCCACTGGTTTGGCATGAGTTACAGCTTTCATACGTTCAGTGCTCCCTCATATTTAAGCTTCGTTGAGCAAGTTGCTCGATCGAGATGGATCCTGTACGCAAGCGACAAGCTGATGGAGACCCCAGTACAGCTAGCTGTTCATATGATCATATCCACGAATCATCCATCTTTTTTACTGTACACATGCAACTAACATTGTAGCCAATAGTTAACTGAAGCAAGTGGCTTGATATGAAGGAGCATTGAGGAGCGGGTCCAAGAACGACCACGCAAGCTGACATTTTTGCTGCGGACATATATCTATGATATGGCTAGTTAACACTCATCCAAAAGGATAAGGACGACGATCAAGTCCCCAAACTTGGCCCCCTAAAATCCTGCACATTAATGCACAAGATCGTCGGATGAAGATCGGCAAATCTAAACCATTAGATATTCGAAAACCCTCAAAGATTATCCTTACCACATTAATAGCGCATCAATAGCCAATCACACGCGCTGATCTCCATAGATAACGATCCGCCCGACGCTATATAAACCCCGTAGGTATGAAGAAGAAGGGGTCCTTCCTCCTCTCTCTCTCTGATCTATTTCTCTCTCATTTTATACACGCATGTTATTCCCTTCCTTCTTTTTCGAGTCTAACTTAAGCGTCAGAGTGGCTTGTCGGGGTCCCTCGGCGCCATTCTAACCTTCTTCTTTAATGCTTTTCAGGTCCTCATCTCCCCCAGCGATTCTCTCTGAGGAGCGTGCACGTCAACAGTTCTGAACCGGTAGATGAACTGTCCACGGTGAATTGGCCGGAACACAATGGCGCCATCTGTGGGAACACTGAGCCGAGACACTGGATGGTTTACACCGGAAGAACTAGTAACAATCACGGCTCCATCAAAGAGAAAAGCTAAGATAAGTATCTCTTCCTAAAATTTCTCCGTTGAAAAAGCCTCCTCCAGAAAAAAACCCTCCATTCTCTGAAAAATCTAATTCGGCCTCCTACTGCTGCCTACTCATGTTATCACTTTCCGCCGTCAAATAAACCTAAGCCTAATGTTATCACTTTCCGCCGTCAAACAAACCTAAGCCTAATGTTATCGCTTTCCGCCGTCTGTTAGGATCGGTGCGTTCGCTAGAGGGGGGTGAATAGCATTTTTTGACTTTCTCTGCAAATTTGTTAGCGGAAGCAAAAAGATAAAGATAGATTGCAAAGAACCAAACGCTAACCCGGTCGATTTACTTGGTATCCACCTCAACGAGGTGACTAATCCAAGGATCCACACACACAGCCGACGATTCCACTATGAGAAAAACCTCCTTCTCGAATCACACTTCGAAGGCGGAGAAACCTTCACAACACGATGTCTTCCTCGTACAAGATCTTTAATGAAGTATGAGAGGAAGAAAAGAGCTTTTACAGATGTCAGAGAGCAGTAAAGAAGATGAATAAATGTTGTTCTTTTCTCTGCGACGTTGACCGCTCTTTTTATGAATTTCAGTGCACCAGTCGACTGCTCCTAAGGCCAGTCGACTGATGGGCTTCAACGGGAATTAAATATGCATTTAATTCGCCAGTTGTCACCCCAACGGCAGTATATCAGTCGACTGCTCCATGGCCAGTCGACTGGTCCAGTCGACTGTCAACTCGACTGATTTTTCTGTGCTTGTCTGTGTGTGCTCCGGATCAACCCCAGTCGACTGCTGGCAGGGCCAGTCGACTGCCAGAGCTGAAAACTTCCCTTTTCAGCTTCTCTTCACCCCTTAGCCTTGATGCAAGCCTTCAAACGTCTTCCACAAGCCTCGTGCTCTTCCTTGCACTAGCTTGAGACATTTCCCTCGACTTCATCGTGCTAAGACATCCTTGCCAAGAGGCCGCGCCTCCGGGACTTCATCCTTGCCAAGAGGCCGCGCCTCCGGGACTTCACCTTGCCAAGAGGCCGCGCCTCCGGGACTTCACCAATTGCCAGGTCTCCACTCCTGGCCAGGTCTTTCCTGTGTGACTCAAACCACACATGTTAGATAAACAAACATTGCCTAACTTAACTGATTTAGCCAAACATTAAAATCCAATCACTTGGGGCACGATTGCACCAACAATCTCCCCCTTTTTGATGTTTGGCAAAAATCATTTAAGTTAGGTCTTTAAATACAACATGTATAATATCACCATGCATAATCATGCTTTAATCAGAATTAATCAAGTAAGCATAAACATTTAGCATGAATAAATAATCATTAAAGCCTAACTTTCCATTTCATTCTCCCCCTTTTTGACATACAGCAAAAAGAAATAGGGAATATCAGAGCAAATAATGGATAAGTAATCAAAGGCATTATAAGAAACATGAAATCTTTTCCAATGAATAATGACAAATGTTATAATTTTCTCCCCCTTAATCCTTACTTCTCCTTTGTTCACGCACTAAAAACATAAAATGAAACATACAAGCACATTAGTGAACAAGGAGTATATTCAATATTGCAAAATGAAATCAAGGATTCATTGAAAAATCAGCATAATACATTAAACAGAGAGATCAGTCGACTGCCATTATCACCAGTCGACTGATGCCTGATAAACTGATTATCAGTGCCAACTTCGAAAAACCATAACAAATTCATATTAATTCAGAAAAATATGTGATTTGACCATGTGATTTTTATGACCCATAAGTAATTGGGAAAAATTGTTTCACCATATTTTCAATCTTAAAACATCATTTTGATACTATGTGCCAAAGGATTAGAATTTTCAATTACCATGCATAAGTATCAAAATATATTTTGGGTATTGAAATGTTGTTTGGACCAATCCTTTTTACTAGTAAAGTAATTAAAGAACATACATCAAGCAATTGATGTCAAGGAATGGTCAATTTCCAATAAAACAGGTCAAAATCACAAAGTCACAGTATATATCAGTCGACTGGTATCTGTCTCAGTCGACTGATGGCTGAATTCTGATTTTTCAGCCCAACTTTAGAAATTCATATTTAATTCAATTTTCGTCCAAAAATTCTAAAATTTGACAATGTAATTTCTTAGCCCATTATCTGTGAGAGAAAATTAGTTTCAAAATTTTATCATCACTAGAAGGTCGTTTTGATACCATGTATCAAAAGTTTGAAACTTTGAGTTTAAAGAGTTAAGTATCATCCTTTGGAATGAGTAAATTGTTTCTCTCTTTGATGGATCTAGGATGTTTGATTTCATAATAGAAATGGTATGGGATGTTTATTGATATTTTCAAAGCATTGTTTTAATTTATTTTATCAAACAATTGTTTTAATCCAATATGCTCCCCCTACATATATTGGTTTTGACAATCCATTTAAAATTCCAATCTCCCCTCTAACTTCCACCATGTAACTTAAACCATTTTCATTCTCCCCATAAATCCATGATTAGCTCATATAGCAAAATCCTCCCCCTTAAATTAATATGGATAATCAATACGCTCCCCCTAGATTCATGATAAACTCAAATTGTCATAAACATCATTTCAAAAATCAATCAAACAATATCACAAGAAGATATAACATTCACTAAAAGATAGATAATAATAAAGAGTTTTACAACCAAAAGTAAGCAACATCAAGCAAAGTTTTACATATCAAATCAAAAAAGGTTTCAACAAAGTATCCATCACAATCACACAAGGTTTTAAGGTTTACAAATTATCACAAAAGTTTTCAACTACAATCCATCAAATCAAAAACATCCAATCTAGGCATCATCATCATCGTCTGCTGGAGGAGGTGGAGGAGGAGGCTGATAATACATGTGCATCTGGCTCATCATCTCAAACATCTGCTGCTGCTGCTGATGAAGGCCTCGAACCTCCTGAAAGTATGAGTCGACGTGGTCATAATACCCCTTAATACGTCCCTCAAGATCATCAAATCTTTTGTCCATTCGTTCTTCAATATGTAGTAGCCGTTCATCTAAGCTAGTGGAAGAAGAAGCAGTGGCAGCTGCAGGCTCAGGAGGTGCATCATCACCCTCCTCATGCTGCAGGAGCCTCAGCTGGCTGTGCAGCACCTCGCTCAATGTCACGCTTCCATGCTAGAGTTGCACCATGAGGTTCAATCTTGGCTAGCTTTAGATGTTTGGCTCCTAACTGATCATAATCCTTGGAGAGTGGACGAATGGTACCTAGTGATGTGTCAATGCCCTTGGATGCAATGAGTTGAGTGATGATGTTTCCAAAAGGCATATATAGCTTGCCTTTTGAAACACCAGAATGATGGATAATGACTGCAAAGACATGAAGAGCAATGTCGATGTCTAAATGATGTTCTAATGCATACATCATAATGAGATGAGGAATTCTAACTTTTGACCGACCTCGGGTTACTAGTGGAAGAATGCAATCCAGAACTATCCTATACCAAGTATAATGAATTGCAGACATATCACTTCCTTGAAAGATTCGTATAAAGGGATTTCTTGGAATACCAAAATAATGCTCATGGATTTGATTGACTGTGATGTGGGAGAAGGTTCCAGTGATAGGTCCTGGAACATCAGGAAAGCATACAAAGGGGTTTGTTGATTCACGAAGACGTAGAAAAGATCGTAAAACTTCAGGATTAAAATCAAATGATCTTCCTGCAACAGTGGTTTTGTAGTTGTTTGCATTTGCATCTATAGGACGAAGGTTTACAAAGAATTCCTTACACATGTCTAGATTAACATTGCAATTGCAGTAAACAAGAGCATCCAACTGATAATACGTGATGAGTTCGAACAACCCAGGTGCATAAGATTGAAAGAAGGATTTGTTTAAAAACCTAACATCCATAAGATGAAAGTCAGTTGTTTCAAATAGATTTTTGGCTGCCGGGGAGTAAAATCTAGGTTCAGGAGTGTTTTGAAAGTAAGCAGGATTTGGATATTGAGGTGCAACTTGAGTTTGTTGAGGAATTGGAGTCCTAGGGCGTTTATGATGCTACATGTTTGGTCCTAACTCTAAATGTAATGCAATATATGATGCAAGGACATGAAAACATAAGCAAGTTAGGCCAAAAATTAGATTTTAAATGAATAGAATCAAAGAAGTCATTTTTCAGAGGTTTACCTTCTTCCACTTGGTTGGTCTGCCATGAAACCCTAGTTTTAGCTTGAAAAGATGAGTAGAAGGTTGTAGGAAGGAGAAATAAGGAAGTTTAGGGCTCTAGAAGGCTGGAGGAAGGCTTGGAGAGACGAAGAACGGCCGGGACGACGCAACCCTAGGGTTAGCAGTCGACCGCCGTTTATGATTGCTTATATAGAAATCGCGGCGTCAGTCGACTGATGGGTTGCCAGTCGACTGATATCAGTCGACTGAGCCATTTGCAGTCGACTGATGCCCTTTGTGAAAAACTTACAGAAAGATCAGTCGAGTGCAGCAGTCGACTGCAGTCGACTGATGCTTTTTGTGAAAACTCACAGAAAGATCAGTCGAGTGCACCAGTCGACTGGCAGTCGACTGATGCCTTTAGTGTTGTTTGCCGAGTTGCACCAGTCGACTGATATTCTGTGTCAGTCGACTGATGGTCTGAAAATCAGCCCATGCATATTCTGATACGAACTTCAGAAATGCGACAAAAATTCCATAAAATTCAGAAAAATCTGAAATTTTGCAGACATGTTTGTTTTGATATTCTCTACTTAGGAAAAATATAGTTTTGTGAAAAATATTCTTGTTGATGCAGTTTTGTCCTGATTGTTGTTTTGATGTTGACAACGATTTAAGTTCATATTCAGATTGATCGATTACAGAATGAGATCGGAGAGGGCTCGGTAGCTCGTTCTCCGGATTAGGTCAGAGAGGGCTCGGTAGCTCGTTCTCTGGACCGGATAGGATCGGAGAGGGCTCGGTAGCTCGTTCTCCGGATTAGGTCAGAGAGGGCTCGGTAGCTCGTTCTCTGGACCGGATAGAGTCGGAGAGGGCTCGGTAGCTCGTTCTCCGGATTAGGTCAGAGAGGGCTCGGTAGCTCGTTCTCTGGACCGATTTGAGTCGGAGAGGGCTCGGTAGCTCGTTCTCCGGACTAGGTCAGAGAGGGCTCGGTAGCTCGTTCTCTGGATCGGATGGAGTCGGAGAGGGCTCGGTAGCTCGTTCTCCTGACTAGGTCAGAGAGGGCTCGGTAGCTCGTTCTCTGTACCGGACTAGGTCAGAGAGGGCTCGGTAGCTCGTTCTCTGTACCGGACTATGGTCCGAGAAGGCTTGGTAGCCTGTCCTCGGACCGGATCAGTATCAGAGGAGGCCTGGTAGCCTGTTCTTTGATTACGTGATCCAGCGCGGTTGGCTCGGGTGAGACCCAAGTTAACCTGATCGAGTTTAATGTTTAAGCCTGGTTTTAATCGATCAGTGAATCGATTAACCAAGGCTGAGTGGGTTAATCGATCATCTGATCGATTACAGATCTTTAATCGATCTGGTGATCGATTACAGATCATTCTGTGAGACGCGCGTTAATGTGTTAATCGATCTGCTGATCGATTACAGAGCATTCTGTGACAATTCGCAAAACCCACAGAACGTGGCATAATCGATTGGTCAATCGATTATGATGAACTGTAATCGATCGGGTGATCGATTACATGCTTTAATGAGAAACCGAGATTAGCGTCTGGTAATCGATCACCTGATCGATTACCATGCCTTAATCGATCAGGTGATCGATTAAGAGCATGGGTAATCGATTGGTTGATCGATTACACGCTTTACTGAGGAACAATTACGATAGTTAATCGATTGTTTGATCGATTAAGATATTTCTGATCGCGCGCTCAGGTTTCTGCTCTGATTTCTGATTGTTCTGATTTTTCTGATATTGCTTTGCTAATCATCTGTGGAGTTTGCAGGTGGAGTTTGAATTTGATGAAGAAAAGGAGAGTCAAGGGATTGCTTTCCTTGTGCACAGGTTTGTCGAGCTTTGTGATTTCATTGTTTTCAGGTAAAAGACAATGGCAACTCTGAGCTGCACACGATCAGGTGCTGAGAGGAGCGTGGTAAGCTCAGATGGCTCAGATGATCAGGCAGTGGACTCAGAGAACGTTGGAACAAGGAAGCTAAAAGGAAGAGAGGAAGGAGAAGAGAAGCTCTCTCTCTGAAACCCTAACGAAAACCCTAGCTGTGTGTGCTTGTGCTTGTTGAGTTCTCTGCTTGCTCGCGTTCACGACTCCTCCTCTTGAAGCTTTCTCCTGAGGTGGTGCAAGGAGTTGCCTTGCTCTCGGGAAGCTCTTGAGCTTGTGATCCATTGATTGAGGCTGTGCTGTAAGTTTATTTTTATTTGCCTCAATCTTGAGTTTCCCTTCTATAATCTCTGTGCTTAACATTTTATCTTTGAGATTGGTTGTGGAGAGGTCACTCCACCGAGAAGGAGGTTCATTTAGCCGGTTTCATCCGGGGTGTGATCTACCGAAGATCAAGGGATTCGTCCACCTTACGGACACGCCGAGGAGTAGGGGCAAGTTATCCCGAACCTCGTATATCTTTGTTTGTCATTGTGTTGCTTTTATTAGTTGTTTTTCTTCTATTTTCCGCTGCGTACTAACCTTTTGTAGGAGAAAAACGATCGATTTCGAAAAAGGGCTATTCACCCCCCCCTCTCTAGCCATCTCACGATCTTCAACAAGTGGTATCAGAGCTTGGGCTCTTTGCAAGGATTCCAACCCTAAAGAGTTAAAGAGATGGCCATGAAGGAAGGATTTAGCACAAACCGACCACCATTCTTCGACGGAGCTGATTTTCAATATTGGAGAAGCCGCATGGAGTACTACCTCAAAACCGACATCTCCATGTGGTTCTCCGTCAAGGAAGGCTTCACACCACCGAGGGATGAAGAAGGTAAGGAACTCGAATCATCAAGATGGTCCGCGGAGCAAACGCGCAAAGGACAAGCCGATGCCAAGGCGGTGGTGACTCTACAATGCGGCATCAACAAGGATCAACTCATCAAGGTTGGTCCGTTCACAAGCGCAAAGGACCTATGGAACAAGCTCATCGAGCTTCATGAAGGAACCCGAGATTCCCGGATCGCGAAGAGGGATCTCTTCTTGAACCAACTCCAAAACCTCACAATGAAGGAGAATGAAACGGTAAGTGAACTCCATGGTCGCTTCAAGGAGATCCTCAATGGGTTGCACACCGTAGACGAGAAGGTCGAGAACCGCGACCTTGTAAGGTATGTCCTAAAAGCCTTTCCAAGGAATGCTTTGTGGTCATCCATGGTGGATGCCTACAAAGTATCCAAGGATCTTTCAATAGTTAAGTTAGATGAATTTTTTTGTGAAATGGAATTGCATGAACTTGCTAACAAGGGTCAAAAAGAGAAGGGTATAGCTCTTGTTGCAGGAGAAAAGAGCAAGGATGTGAAGAAGAAGAAGAAGGAGAAGAAGAAGGAGGTTTCCTCATCTTCCGAATCCGAAGACGAGAGTGACTCTTCATCATCAAGCGAGATGGCAAACTTCGTGAGAAGGATGATGAGGAAGAGTCGACGATACAAGGGTAAAGGTAAAGGTAAAGCTAAAACTAATGATAGTAATTTTGATACATCTAACGTGACTTGCTATGAGTGTAACAAGAAAGGGCACTACCGGAGTGAGTGTCCCAAGCTCAAGAAGAAGGAGGAGAAAGCCAAGAAGAAGAAGGCATTGAAGGCAACGTGGGATGAAACTTCATCAAGCTCATCGGAAGAGGAGAAGGAAGAAAAGAGCACAAGGAACGTGGCTCTCATGGCAATAGAACAATCCGATTCCGAAAGCTTGGACGAATCAAGTTCAACCGCGGCTTCATCATCTTCGGATGATGAAGAGGTAACCTCTCCTCAATTAGAAAAATGTTATAAGACTATTGCATGCCTTTCTACCATGCTTAAAAAATCTAAGGTTAAAGTAAAGAATTTAAAATTGGAAGTAGAACAATTGAAAACATCTAAGATTGATGAAATTGATGAAATTGATGATTTGCATGTTGAATTACTTGAGGATGAAAACAAAGCCCTAAAGAGTGAAGTTGAAAAGCTCAAGAGTCTTTCTGTGTGCGTCTGATTTATGAGCAGTCGACTGCTGGCAGGGCCAGTCGACTGGTGAAGCTGAAAAATCACATTTCAGCTTCTCTTGACCTAGACCTCGGCCTTCAAACACCTCCCATAGCCTCATGCCTCCCTGCACTAGCCTGAGATGCTTCCATCAGCTTCGTCATGTCAAGTCCTTGCCAAGACCAACCTTGGACTTCTCCTTGCCAAGACTACCCACTTGGACTTTTGCTTGCCAAGACTACCCACTTGGACTTTTGCTTGCCAAGACTACCCACTTGGACTTTTGCTTGCCAAGACTTCCCACTTGGACTTCTCTTTGCCAAGACTTCCCACTTGGACTTTTCTTTGCCAAGACTACCCACTTGGACTTTTCTTTGCCAAGACTACCCACTTGGACTTTTGCTTTGCCAAGACTGCCCACTTGGACTTTTGCTTGCCAAGACTTCCCACTTGGACTTCTCTTTGCCAAGACTACCCACTTGGACTTCTCTTTTTCTTGGGAAATTTTCAACTAGCTCTAAAACTTTGGACATGATCCTTAATGCCCAAAGAGCGGTCTACAACAAGGCCGGCATAGGATACCAACCTAAGGAATCAAGTTTTATTTCATTAATGTCTAGAACTAGCTATCCATCATCATCACATGTTTCTAGGGTTAATGGAATTAAGAAGGGTGTGACCAAGGCATGGGTGCCTAAGTCTTTCATTGTTGATGCATTGGGTCCCAAGGTTTGGGTACCTAAATCATCCATCTTTCGTGTTATGTAGGCTTTGGTTGAGGGGGAGCATCTATCAACATGGTTTGTTGATAGTGGTTGCTCCAAACACATGACCGGGGACAAATTGCTATTCACAACCTTTCAAAAGAAAAGTAGAGGTAATGTTTCTTTTGGTAATAATGGAAGTCTCAAAGTTATAGGAATAGGTGACATTCAAATATCCGAGTGTCTTAGGATTAAGAATGTCCTTCTAGTCAAGGGGATGACCTTTAATCTCCTAAGTGTCAGTCAATTGTGTGATGCGGGTTACACAATTGAGTTTCATCCAAGTCAGTGTCTAGTTAGACACAATGACACACTTGACACGGTACTAGTAGGCACAAGAGTAGATAACATTTACCAAGTATCATTTAAAAGTGCTATTAATGCATCTGTTAAGTGTTTCATGTCACGAGAAGAAGAGTCACAACTTTGGCATAGGAGATTGGCCCACGTGAACATGAAGAATATTCAAAAATTGGCCACGAAGGGATTAGTACGAGATTTACCAAACATCAAATATGAAAAAGAAAAACTTTGTGATGCATGTCAAATGGGTAAGCAAACAAAAGCAATTCATAAAGGTAAAAGCGCTGTAAGTACCTCTACCCCACTTGATTTACTGCATATGGATTTATTTGATTGTAGTACCATAATCTCATTAAATGGAAGTAGGTATTGTTTTGTGATTGTTGATGATTATACTAGATATACCTGGACTTATTTTCTAAAACATAAGGATCAAACTTTAGACATTTTTATTTCTTTTTGTAGAAGAACTGAAAATGAAAAATCAACAACAATTAAAACAATTAGGAGTGATCATGGAGGTGAATTTCAAAATCATAGGTTTTTAGAATTTTGTCAAGAAAAAGGATATAGACATGAGTTCTCCACTCCTAGAACACCACAGCAAAATGGTGTTGTAGAGAGGAAGAACCGAGTCTTACAAGAGGCTGCACGAAGCATGCTTAATGAGTACTCTTTACCGAGCTACTTATGGGCTGAAGCTGTGAACACAGCTTGCTACGTGCAAAACCGAGTCCTTATTCGTAAATTTCTAGAAAAGACTCCATATGAACTTTGGTTTGGAAGACCACCTACAGTTAGACATCTTCGGGTGTTTGGGTGTAAGGTGTTCATTCTAAACACCAAGGATCATCTTGGAAAATTCACTGCAAAAGCTGATGAAGGGATACTGGTCGGGTATTCTCTTGTCAGCAAAGCGTATCGAGTCTACAACAAGAAAACAAAATTAGTTGAGGAGTCATCTGATGTGGTATTTGAAGAAATTCCAAAATCAATTGATCAATCAGTAGGTGTAGAAGGAGTTCAATTTGAGCTCAGGAGGTTAGGATTAGGTGAAAGTCCAAGTGTTGAAAATGTTGAGCTTGACTCTGACATTGATGAGCCTAGGCCACAAGGAACACAGTCTGACCCTCAGCCTGATCCTGTGCCTAGTGAGACTATCCAAGAAGCTCCTCCAACACCAAGGCAATCTAGGGTAGCCTCTAGTCATCCCCAAGACCAAATTGTTGGAGATATCCATCATGGGGTTAGAACTAGATCATTCTTTAGGAATGAGGCTAATGAGGTCGCTTTGATCTCCGAAATTGAACCTAGAGTAGTTGACGAGGCATTACATGATCCCGATTGGATTATTGCAATGCAAGATGAGTTAGGTCAATTTGAGAGAAGTCAAGTATGGGATTTAGTCCCTAGACCCAAGAAGACCACCATTATTGGAACAAAATGGGTCTTCAAAAATAAATTGAACAATAAGGGAGAAATCGTAAGAAACAAGGCACGCTTAGTAGCCAAGGGCTATAGTCAAGTTGAAGGCCTTGATTACGATGAGACTTATGCTCCCGTGGCACGATTAGAGTCCATTCGTTTGATGCTTGCATTTGCAGCACATAGAGGTTTCAAGCTCTATCAAATGGATGTGAAATCAGCCTTTCTTAAATGGTTTTATTAAGGAAGAGGTCTATGTTGAACAACCACCGGGGTTTGAAAATCCTGAATTTCCAAACCACGTGTTTAAGCTAAAGAAGGCCTTGTATGGGCTAAAACAAGCACCTCGTGCTTGGTATGAGAGGTTGTCAACATTTTTAATCGAAAAAGGGTTTGTGAGAGGACAAATAGACCCTACACTATTTCTACGGAGAGATAGTGAAAATATATTTGTAGCCCAAGTTTATGTTGATGACATAATTTGTGGGTCTAAGCCTATTTCGGAGGAAGATTCGACGATCCATCACCGATCCGACTGCTCCAGACCACCTTCATCCCATCTACGCAGAGATTTCACTTCGAGGAAGAAGATAAGTCTAGTTTCCTGCATTTCTTTGTTTATCTTTAGGAACAAGATGTATTTCTTCTATCCTTTGGATTGTATTCTCCACGCTATGGAGTAGATTTCCCTAGATTCTAGGATGTAGGATAAATCAGATGTAATGGATGATTGTATTTGAATTTGATTTATCTATCGTTTTCTATGATATAACTGTGCATTGTCTTGTGGATTTGTGCTTGTGCTTGATGATAACTTGTGTGTGTGTGAATCCATGAGGGTAGGAATTTACTATGAATTGGGGAATCATTAGGCCGTATACCGGGGCGCTCTGTAACAGGGGCAGACCTTGAACCGGACGAGTTCCGAAGGGTTTCCTAATGCGTAGCTAAATTTCTATGAGGGATAGTTAGCGGTCATTCGTTATTGGGGAGTTTAATAAGGGCTATTTGAATGAATTTATTGGGCACATGGAGAGTGAGTTTGAGATGAGTCTAGTGGGAGAATTGACTTTCTTCCTTGGACTTGAAATCAAACAAACAAGAGAAGGGATTTATGTGCATCAATCAAAATATACTCGAGAGATGCTCAAGAAATTCAAAATGAGTGACTCAAAGGAGGTAACCACTCCTATGGCAACCAGCACTCGTTTGGATAATGATGAGAGTGGAAAACCCGTAGATTTAACTCAATATCGAAGTATGATAGGGAGTTTGCTATACCTCACAGCTAGTCGACCTGATATATTATTTGCTGTGGGTATGTGCGCTCGATACCAAGTGTGTGCCAAGGAATCTCATTTAATTGCGGTTAAGAGAATTTTGAGATATCTTAAGGGCACATCTAAGGTAGGTCTTTGGTACCCCCGTACCGAGTCATTTGATTTGATAGGCTATACCGATTCCGACTATGCTGGGTGCAAGTTGGATCGGAAGAGCACTAGTGGGGGTTGTCAATTTTTAGGATCATCCTTAGTTAGTTGGTCAAGTCGGAAGCAACATTGTGTAGCTCTCTCCACGACCGAAGCGGAGTATATTGCCATGGGAGAGAGTGTATCGCAATTGTTGTGGATGATACATACGTTAGAGGATTATGGATTATCCTACAAGGGTGTGCAAGTGTTGTGTGACAACATAAGCACCATAAACCTTACAAAAAATCCAGTCCATCATTCAAGGACCAAACACATTGAAGTGAGACATCACTTTATTAGAGATCATGTTGCTAGGGGCGATATTGTACTCTCACATGTTGAGTCAAAGTCAAACCTAGCAGATATTTTCACTAAACCACTCCCCGAAAATGAATTTAGCTTTTTAAGAAGGGAGTTGGGAATGTGCACCGCACCATAGGTTTTTCTTTAATTAAAAACCCTTCATGATCATTTAAATTGTTTGGGTAACTTGGGGACATCTCACACAAACTATAAGGTTTAACAAAATATTTTTGTATTGCTAGAAATGGGGTGAGATGCTAGGATCAACCAAATTATTCAAAATGTATCATGCATCCCTTGAATAATGAGGTTGACGATATATCAATCAAGTATGGGGAATACCAATGTATAATTGATGTGCATTTGGTTTCTAAATCATACTTGTACATTCCGGTCAAGGAAACTTGGCTGGAATCCTATTAGATGTTCTATTGTTCGAATGCTTTGATGAGTCTTGTGTTTGTTTATGTGTTTGAACCTCCCATTGCTTGTTTGGCACACAAGACATGTTATTGTTTTGGCACACATTTGCACATTTGGCACGTTTGGCACATTAGATGTAAGTTTGGCTTAGGATTAATGGACCATAGAAAAGGGTGAAAAGGGGCCTAACATGAATCAATATGTTTGGAAAATGAAGGATTCATATCTTAGAGATTTCTAGTTGAATCAATTTAGAGAAAGTTTCCCTTCTGATTTGGCAAACCAAGATAGTTTTTCTTTTTGACAATAATATTGACTATGGAGTCAATTTCTTGGAATGTGAGATCTGATTTGACTTAGGTTTTGTTGAAATGGAATGAGTGTTTGTTTGGATTTGAAATTTTTGGGTTTATTTGGCAATATGTTTCTGATAAAAGATAGTTTCATATCAAAACTGTTTCAGAAAGTTTCAGAACTGATTTAATTTTGACATGGATTAGGTTTAGAATTGAGAATTGGGTTTGCTTTAGGAAACTATTTTGGAAATGGAAACTTTCAATTTAAAAACCTGGCACATCAAACTTGGCACAAATTAAAATTTGACACAATGAAATATGTCATAGGATGTGTTTAAAGGTTTTAGATGAGTAGGATGGGTTTTGGTTCTCAGTTTCGATTGTTATCAGAGACCAGTTTCAGAAACTGATATGATTGTTTCAGAAACTTGTCAAAGTTTCAATTTGATTTGGCACATCAAGAAGTTTCAAAATAGAATTGAGGTTAGATCTGTTTTGTTTTGAACATGAGTTTAGGGTTGGTATGTAGATTTTGGGATAATTCTACTTTATTGATTTTGGTATACGGGTTAGATTCTGAGTTTCTGAAACTTTCAGTTTCAGAAACTGGAATTCGAGTTTCAGAACCATAATCGATCCAATGATCGATTACCACTTCGTTAGAATTGAACAGAGAGGTTGGTGATCGATCAGCCGATCGATTACACATATGTGTAATCGATCGTCTGATCGATTAAAAGTCGATTACCAAGTCGAACAAAAACCCAACTTGATCGATCAGTTGATCGATTAATCGAGTGATCGATTATCGATTACGATCGATCGGTTGATCGATTAACGATCGATTCGACTTTTCCACAGAACCTCTCGTAATCGATCGCCTTGATCGATTACCCTTGGGTAATCGATCGGCTGATCGATTAACGATCGCTACCCTCGTTCCTCAACTTCGAACAGAATGTCTTTAATCGATTCAGCAATCGATTAAGGATTCCTTAATCGATCGGTTGATCGATTAAGGCCATAAATAGGGTAGGTGATCGATTCACCCACCCATTTTAAACCCTAAACCCTCGCCTCTTTTCAAAACCTCGCCGAAACCCTCGCCTCCCTTTTCCTCTCCTCCTTCTTCTGCGGCGATTCTTCCTCTTCGTTCTTCACCGACGATCATCTTCTTCTTCTTCCGGCGTTTCCTGCGCTTTCCTTGCTTGTTCTTCCCTGTTCTCTGATCACCGACCGACTGACCATGGCACCTAAACCTAGGTATATTTCCTCTTCTCCTTTTCTTCCATATCAATTTTTATCATGATTCTATACTTTTATGATTATGTTGTTCATGTGATTGTTGTGGTTGTTGTGGTTGTCCTTGTGTCTTGTTTGGTTTGGGTTGTGTTGTTGTTGTATCCTTGTGTTGTGTCCCGTGTTGTTGCCCGTTGAACCTTGGTTTGATTGTCTTGTTCTTGTGATTGATCTGTAACAGTAGGAAGAAATCAAAAACCAACCCCTCTGATGAGGGTCCTTCACAGCCTCCATCACCTCCACCTAGACCATCTCCTAGACCACAACCTCCCACCGATGCCAGATTTCCTAATGCTGCCCTTCAAATGAATTTCGCTAACACATCTTTTCAGTTGATCCCTCCACGGTCTGTGGATCAAGATTTCATGTTACATCACTGTTTTTCAATCCACCAAATCATTGAACACTACAAATTGGAGTCCATTGTCTATTGTGAGCGGTCGGTCAATGTTGACCGTCTTGCTGAATTCTATAATAACCTCCATACCACTGACGGTATTCACTACAGATCCCGAGTAGCCAAGACCAACATTGACTTCACCCATCAGATCTTGGCTGAGTATCTTGGCTGTAGACCGTCACAGTCCACCTTTGTTTGCTTTCCTGCCCTGCCTGAGGTCCTCCCACCACCGTTTGACCAGATTACCATTGATCTGATGCACCAGGAGCTCCTTCACCGTCCTCGTCCGGATGGACCGGATAGTAGTATTACTGCTTTTCGGGCTCTCCGGATGACTGCGGTTGACTACATTTTGTTCAAGATAGTAGTCAACTGTCTCTTGCCCATCACCTCTCGAGCTCTGGCCATGATTCGACCTCCCCATCTGTTTCTGATGTATGCTCTCCTTCATCGACTTGATATCGATATTGCTGCTCATATTTTTGCTTCCATCCTCCACCACACTTCATCAGTCCATGGTAAAGTTCACATGCCCTTTGGTCATATCCTTACCGGTTGGTTGGAGTCTTTAGGAATTAATGTCACTAGGGGCAAGGTAGAGAAGAATGTCGAAGAAGTATTCTAGACTTGGACCTCGAGCTTTCTCGAAGTCCAAGATTGTCTGCACTTTATGGGGATGTTGGATGGGTAGATGGGCGTGCTCCAGGTACCACTGCCAGTTGCTGCACCTGCTGCGATGGACGTCGAGGAGGACCCGAGGAGGAGGCTGCTGCCGAGGAGGCCGAGGCTGCTGAGGAGGAGGAGGATCCCGATTATGCAGAGGAGCCGGATTATCAGGCTCAGATCACGGCGCTGGATGCCCGTTTCACTGAGCTTGGCGTACGCATGGATTCGGGGTTCTCGAGGCTGGAGACGCGGATGGAGTCTGGCTTCACGGACATGCGAGGGCCAGATGACCGACATGCGAGGCCAGATGACCGGCTTATACGATATGATGCATTCCTGGATGCTTGGTCACCCCCCTCCGCAGCCTTCCACCAGTGCTCCTCCAGATGCTGCTCCTTCAGATGCTGCGCCCTCTGATGCTGCTCCTACTGCCGATGCTCCTACTGATGATGCCCTGCTGATGCTGCTGCTGATCCTGATTCGTAGGGGTCTCGTGGTAGATCCCGAGACTGGCGAGGTCATTTCTATGTTGACCAATGATTTGGGTTTGACTTGTCATCTTGTTATGCTGTTTGACCTGCTACTTTGTCTTGTTGTTATGTTGACTTTCTGTTTTGACTATCTGCATGTTTCAGTTTGGCTGTTATTTTGGACTTGTTATCATGTTATCTTTATGTCATGTTTATCGTTTTCTTTCCCTTATGCTTATGTCGTATCTTTTGCTTATTGTTTATCATATGTCACATGTCTCTCCTGTTTCTCGCTATTGCGTTTCTGTTCCTATGGTCGAGCGGAGACACGATTGGATTTAGGGGGAGTTAGTGAGACGTTTTGACCGATCTATACCCTTTTCGGTGTTTGACAAAGGGGGAGAGGATAAACTTAAGTTTAGGATTAACGAGGTGATTTGATGTAGGGGGAGGATTTGGATATGAACTTAACCCTTGTTCCACTTAATTCTTATTAACTGTTGTAGGGGGAGGATCCTGATCTCTCTACTTATATAATAGGATTACGAATTCTGATCTAAACTTAAATCGTGTTGTCAAACAACAAAAAGGGGGAGATTGTTGATGCAGTTTTGTCCTGATTGTTGTTTTGATGTTGACAACGATTTAAGTTCATATTCAGATTGATCGATTACAGAATGAGATCGGAGAGGGCTCGGTAGCTCGTTCTCCGGATTAGGTCAGAGAGGGCTCGGTAGCTCGTTCTCTGGACCGGATAGGATCGGAGAGGGCTCGGTAGCTCGTTCTCCGGATTAGGTCAGAGAGGGCTCGGTAGCTCGTTCTCTGGACCGGATAGAGTCGGAGAGGGCTCGGTAGCTCGTTCTCCGGATTAGGTCAGAGAGGGCTCGGTAGCTCGTTCTCTGGACCGGATTTGAGTCGGAGAGGGCTCGGTAGCTCGTTCTCCGGACTAGGTCAGAGAGGGCTCGGTAGCTCGTTCTCTGGACCGGATAGAGTCGGAGAGGGCTCGGTAGCTCGTTCTCCGGACTAGGTCAGAGAGGGCTCGGTAGCTCGTTCTCTGTACCGGACTATGGTCCGGAGAAGGCTTGGTAGCCTGTCCTCGGACCGGATCAGTATCAGAGGAGGCTTGGTAGCTTGTTCTCTGATTACGTGATCCAGCGCGGTTGGCTCGGGTGAGACCCAAGTTAACCTGATTAAGATTCAAGGTTTGTTTTAAGCCTGGTTTAATCGATCAGTGAATCGATTAACCAAGGCTGAGTTGGGTTAATCGATCATCTGATCGATCGATTACTCGATCTGGTGATCGATTACCTTCTGTGAGACGCACGTTAATTGTTAATCGATCTTGCTGATCGATTACAGAACATTCTGTGAGATCGCGCAAAATTTCACAGAACGTCCATAATCGATTGGTTAATCGATTATGAGAAGGGTAATCGATCGCTTGATCGATTAACAGCTTTAAGTGAGAAAACGGGATTACGAGCGGTAATCGATCACCTGATCGATTACCATGCCTTAATCGATCAGGTGATCGATTAAGAGCTATGGGTAATCGATCGGTTGATCGATTACACGCTTTACTGAGAAACAACTACGATAGTTTAATCGATTGTTCTGATCGATTAACATATTTCTGATCGCACTGCTCTGACTTCTGCTTATCTGATTATTCTCTGATATTGCTTTGCTAATCATCTGTGAAGTTTGCAGGTTGAGTTTGAATTTGATGAAGAAAAGGAGGTCAAGGGATTGCTTTCCATCCTGCACAGGTTTGTCGAGCTGTGTTTTCAGGTAAAAGACGTTGCTTTGAGCTGCCACGATCAGGTGCTGAGAGGAGCGTGGCTCAGATGGCTCAGATGATCAGGCAGTGAACTCAGAGAACGTTGGAGAAGGAAGTTTAAGAGGAAGAGCTGAAGGGGAAGAAGGTCTGGGTTCTCGCTCTCGCGCTCTGAAACTTGAAAACCCTAGCTGTGTGTGCTTGGCTCTGTGCTCTCTGCTGCATTCCCTGCTCTTCTTTGAAGCTTTCTGCCTGAGGTGGTGCAAGGAGTTTTGCTCTTGGGAAGCTCAGCTTGCTGTGATTGATTGAGGCACAAGGGCTGTAAGTTTCATTTGTGTTAGCCTCAATCTTGAGTTTCTCCTTCTATAATCTCTGTGCTTATTGTATCATCTTTGAGATTGGTTGTGGAGAGGTCACTCCACCGAGAAGGAGGTTTTATTAGCCGGATTCATCCGGGGTGTGATCTACCGAAGATCAAGGCTTCGTCCACCTTACGGACACGCCGAGGAGTAGGGGCAAGTTATCCCCGAACCTCGTATATTCTCTTGTTTGCATTGTGCTTGCTCTTGTAGTTGTTTTTCTTCTTGTTTCCGCTGCGTACTAACCTTTTGTAGGAGAAAAACGATCGATTTTCGATAAAAGGGCTATTCACCCCCCCTCTAGCCGTCTCATTTTTAGCAGGGGAGACTCTCTCAGATGGTTCATGGTCTACACCATTAATATTTGATAAAATCAAGTTTCGATATGACCTTCAACTTGCAGCTCAAGTCCATTTAAATATGATATATTAGATCATTATGTGCTGCTCCTTTGGGTTGTTGGAAGCTAACAAAGTCGTTGGTTTTGAACAAAGACGTTGACCTATTTTTGATGATTCCATGATCTCATCAACAATATTTTTGACAAAAAGAACACCAGGAGGGATATTTTGAGAAAAGAGATACTGTTAGGCTCATTATTAATTTGATTCTTTTTTAGAAGCTTTTTTAAATGTTTTGCATAGCATTTTGGAGGAGGACATCTGGGACGGTCTCATTTGAATTAACAGGAAAGATATAACATGGTGAAAGAAGATGGATTACTCTCTTGCTCAATTTGTGATTTCCATGGGTAACCTCCAAGAGCTTTTCGGGACAAGATAAGTCATTTATTTCTAATCGCTTAATTTATGTTCTGCAACATCATCCCTCGATAATTGATATATTTGGTAGATGAAGTAATTTCCTGTCTATGCTAAGTCTGTATAAATATATCTAGCATGATTATCTTTTGACTAAACTATCAGATACATATTTCTAGAGAACTGCATGTTAAGATTTTCATTCATTTTTCCTATGTGAATTTCATCACTTCCTATATGTTTCGTCTTTTCATTTGCTAGCATCAATTTTTAACATATTCCGGCGAATTAACAGCCAATCACATGGGAGCAAATCACATGGCCTTCCGAGCTCTGCACTCTCCAACATGGCCTTACGACAGGTCAGAACTCCGAGCTCCGCGCTCGATGAACTTCCGAGCTCTGTGCTCGATGACCTTCCGAGCTCCGCGCTCGATGAACTTCCGAGCTCCGCGCTCGATGACCTTCCGAGCTCCACCCTTGATGACCTTCCGAGCTCCGCGCTCGATGACCTTCCGAGCTCCGCGCTCGATGACCTTTCGAGCTCCGCGCTCGATGACCTTACGAGCTCCGTGCTCGATGACCTTTCGAGCTCCGCCCTCGATGACCTTCCGAGCTCCGCGCTAGATGTCCTTCCGAGCTCCGTGCTCGATGACCTTCCGAGCTCCGCGCTCGATGACCTTTCGAGCTCCGTGCTCGATGACCTTCCGAGCTCTGCGCTCGATAACCCTTCGAGCTCCGCACTCGATGACCCTTCGAGCTCCGCACTCGATAACCCTTCGAGCTCTGCGCTCGATGACCTTCCGAGCTCTGCGCTCGATGACCTTTCGAGCTCTGCGCTCGATGACCTTCCGAGCTCTGCGCTCGATGACCTTCCGAGCTCCGCGCTCGATGACCTTTCGAGCTCCGCGCTCGATGACCTTCCGAGCTCCGCGCTCGATGACCTTCCGAGCTCCATGCTCGATGACCTTCCGAGCTCCGCGCTTGATGACCTTTCGAGCTCCGCGCTCGATGACCCGTGCTCGATGACCTTCTGAGCTTCGCGCTCGATGACCTTCCGAGCTCCGCGCTCGATGACCTTCCGAGCTCCGCGCTTGATGACCTTCCGAGCTCCGCGCTCGATGAACTTCCGAGCTCCGCGCTCGATGACCTTCCGAGCTCCGCGCTCGATGACCTTCCTAGTGATGCGTGTTCCGCAAGTATACGGAATGTCGCCAAGTAATAAAAAATCGAATCGACAGGGACCGTGGAATTAATTACTATCCTAGCACAATAAGAGTGGAGAGTTCATTGGGATTGATTTGGTGTGGGGGAGATGGAGTGTTCTAGAGTTCCTAAGCCTTAGATCGAAGATATAGTTCGACTGTGACAATATGTGAAAAGCGACTCTAGAACTTCGGATTCCTCGGGATATTGATTGATTGACTTGGATCCTCTATCATTCCTCAATGATTACACAATTGTAGGGATTCTAACCAAATTATCCAATTAGACCTCGTCAAGCTTCCTCAGAATAAATCAATGGTGTTCTAATGTTACTTCGGTTGGTTTGAGATGATTCTAGATAGCCTGGTTCAAGGCTCTCCT
>NC_133873.1:599555-618402 GCF_044706935.1 Curcuma longa | reverse complement strand
AAAAAGCGTGCAAACACGCTATTCACCCCCCCTCTAGCGTGTTTTCGATCCTACAAAGAGCTAGTCTTTTCAGTATACTTCCTAACAAGAGATTATTGGGATGTATTCTATAAGTCTAACTTTTTGTATAAACATCTATTTTGTAATAATATTGAAATGAGAATCACTTTGGTCAAATATTTATATTTTATTTTAATGCAGTTGTTCACTTAATTTATATTGTAGATAACATGGTGTGTGGTGCCACACAGAAGATCATGTTATCGGTTCCTTATAAATTATAAATAGTTGCTCACAACCAAGATGGACTAGAACAAACTATTGGAATGGTTGTAGTGTAATTGGTATTAGTTTATCTTGACTATAAAATTACACTAGTACATTTTTTGTGTGTATTGAGCAGGACCATTTGAGGTCGTTCGATTTATACTGACTATATAATCGAACTAGACCTCTGTTATTATAAATGTGCAAGCTCTTAATCCCTATATAATAACAAGCACATATACTTAGTATGTATTTCTTTAATTCATCAAAGGGTGAAATTTATTCGTTAAATCAAAAGGCCCGATGAGTTGGGAGATAATGCTATGTATATGGTGTGTTGTTGATTATAGAAGGAAACTGTATCCTAATATTTAAGCTGATGATGTCCCCTTGAGGAGCTCATAAGGATTATCATGTAAACCCTACAGATGGACTTAGTTCCGCATGATAATAAAGTTGAGTGGTACTACTCTTGTACTCAGAAGTTAATTAATTGAGTTATCAGTAATTCAATTAATTGACGGACATATGATATCTTAAATACAGGGAGATTAATGCACTCATGATAAGAAGGAGTACATATTGTAATATGGGATTGGTGTAGTAGTTCAATAATAACCCTTAATAGAATTCTAAACAGAATTCTAACAGAATTCTGCAATCGAATTCTTAACAGAATTCTAACATAATTCTAACAAAATTTCATGGGTGGATACAAAGCTTTATCCAGAAGCTACAACAGGGACCTAGAGGAGGAATTGGTTTTGGCCTTCTGATGGGCTTGGGCTTCCTGTGTTCTCCCTGAACACCCAACTCAAGTCCATCAATATTAACTCATACCACTAAAGGGTTATTATTGAACCTCCCTCCTTTGAGTGCTTAAGCGTTCCTTCCCTTATCCCTTGCTAGGGCCGGCGGTCAAGAAGGGAGAAAGAAGAAGAGAAAGAAGGAGAGCAAGAGGAAGAAGAAGAAGCTTCTACCTTAAGTTCTTGCCATCGGATTAGAAGAGAGAAAAAGAATGAATTGGGTGGAGACATCTTGGTAGTTTGTTGCCCACACAACATTCCAAGAAGAGGAGAGGAATACAACAGAAGATCAAGAGGTCTTCGGGTAAAGTATAATCATCTACACAATCTACAAAGAAGAAAGGTACAACTATTTATTCCGCTGCATAGTTGTTTTTTGTTTTCCTTTGTATGGATCCTGAATACCAACACAAGAATTCCATCGATCCTATGCTTCGATTAAGGTGTGCTTTGATTGGTCAAGAACTTGCTTGATCAATCATGCACATGTCTGATCGAAGACGTAGGTTGCTTTGGAAGGTTCTGTTCCTGAAAATTTTTGTCTGGCAAGAATTGAACGGAACAGAATTTAAGGCACCTACAGTGATGTGTGCTACATATGTGATGTACATGCATTTGTTGATTGTTTATTTTACTGCATCTTTTTGTAGCATGTTGCACTTGTTATGATATATGTTTGTTGCATTGTGTGACATTACATACATGATGTTTTACCTATTACATGTTATATGATGAGGCTGACGAGATATATATAGTATTTTGACCTTGTTCATTAAGTATCATTTTGAAGAGACTATATATCTTTTGATATCCATGTTTATATATTAGTTGTGCACTATCTGTCTAGTACTCATTGAATATTTTATACTAACCAATTTCTTTTCTTCCTCCCTAGGTATCAGATAGGGATGCTATCTATGAAGCTTGGAGTTCTGCCAGTCTTCCCCCATCTCATAGCAGGAGGCGTATTTGTTTGGTTTTCTTCTTGTGGTTATTAGATTTGTGTTCGTACTTGTGGATGTAAGATCGTTGTAACATGCTAGAGGGGGGGGTGAATAGTGTGTTATCGCTTTTTCGAAATCGTTCATTCTAACAAAGAAAACTTGCAACGAAATATTAGAAAACAACATAGAAGACTCGCGGATTTTTTACTTGGTTCCTAACCCCCAAGGGTTAGTACGTCCAAAACCTATGTACGGGAGGCACCCGTCCACTAGTAGTCTCTTTTCTAAACTTTGTTCGAAGGCAGAGAAACTCGTCTTACAGTCCAAAATAATAATAGTAAATAAAACAGAAAGTAAGATTACTAATAGAAAAAGAACCAAACAAGTGTTGCCGATCTGGAAGTCCTGAGCGTCTCGCACCCCTCTTGGATCTTCCCCGGTTGAACTAGCTTGGCCTCGTTTGCGTTCCGTATCACCACTAGGAGAGGAGGATTGCTTGTATATTGATATTCTGGATGTGCACGTCGCCCCTCCTTTTATAGTTTGCTCAAGTCGACTCCACGTAAGCCCGGTCCTCTTTCTCCGTGGCTAACTTGGCCTTCAAGTCGACTCGAGTCCTTGCTCAGGTCAACTCGAAGCAAACATGGCATATCTTGATAAACGTTGGCTTTCGCGACTCTTATCTGGTGCTCAGATCAACTTGACTCCATCTTAGGTCGACTCCATCCACTCAAGTCGACTTGAGTGACCATTCAGGTCGACTGAAACTTTTTTTGACTTTGGTTTGACCTGAGTTGACCCGGACTTGGTTCAGCTATCTTTGTTTGCTTCACTTCTGCTTTCTCCATCTTGCTTCCAGCTCCTAGTTATTGCAAGACAAGCATACAAACAACCAAG
This sequence comes from Curcuma longa, assembly GCF_044706935.1. NCBI lineage: Eukaryota > Viridiplantae > Streptophyta > Magnoliopsida > Zingiberales > Zingiberaceae > Curcuma > Curcuma longa. The sequence continues at coordinate 615,488 of NC_133873.1, read as the reverse complement.
CAACCTAAACCTTACCTTGTGGGTCTAACTTTAGATTTCTATCGAAATCCTCGGTTAGTTTGACGCTTACTATTCCATTTTGGGAATGCACCCTTACCCACTCCACTCGAAAGAAGTTTTGCCAACAAGTCCTCCAGACTTGTTGAACTTCCTACTTAGCCATGGTCCTCGGCCCCTAGAAATTTTTTGTTGCGGCTTGGTCCTCCAGACCAGCCCAGACTTCTGCTGCTACTCGGTCCTCCAGATCAGCCCAGACTTCACCAACCCTTTGGTCCTCCTAACCATACCCTATTGGATTTGGCCATGCTTCTCGATCCTCCTAACATTGCATGGACTTGCACCTGGTGCACTCGACCTGCTTAAACTTTTGCCTGATTCTCCAAACCAGGACTTCCCTTTGCCTAGCCTACAACCAGGACTTTCCCTTGCCTAGCTTCACTCACCAGGACTTCCCTTGCCTGATCGTCCAGATTAGGACTTCCACTGCCTAGTCTAACTGACTAGGTCTTCTCGCTAGTCATCTGACTAGACTACACCTGGAGCACTCGATCTGCTAAGACTTCTGCCTAATCCTCCAAATCAAGGCTTTCCTTTGCCTAGCCTACAACTAGGACTTTTCCTTGCCTAGCTTCACTCACCAGGACTTCCCTTGCCCGATCGTGCAAATCAGGACTTCCATTGCCTAGTCTAACCGACTAAGTCTTCTCACTAGTCATCTGACTAGACTTAACTCACATCCACACATCCAAACATCAACTCCTGTTTGGATCAACCCTTGGTCAACCTGATCAGACCTAGGTGTATTGTCAAACATCGAAACTCTAGGCAAGATCTAGTGCTTCTTACATCAACAATCTCCCCCTTTTTGATATTTGATAATTTCTTAAGTTAATATTGGTCAAGGTTTAATTATCTTGGATAATTATATATTATTAACTTAAGTCCCCTTCTCCTTCTTTTCACACATCAAAAAGATTTTTAAGTTTTAAGCTCATTCTCTCTTGCACCAATAATAATGGTAATGTCTAAGGTCACAACTAAGTTTTGACAGTTCTTGAAAGACCATAGTAGATTTTAAAAAAATAATTTTGAAAGAGTATTTTAAAAATAATGTTGAAAATATAATAATTCATCCTAAGTTTTTAGAAAACCAATTTTGAAATAGTTTTCAAAAATTTTGAGAGATATATTTTTTATTATAAAAATTAGTTTTTCAAATGTATTTTCAAACTAAGTAGATTTTTTTTAAAAAATTAGTTATTATCTTTTTAATTCAGAGTCTCCCCCTTAACCAGACACGTCTTCAGGGCTCTTTGTTAACCACAAAGCAACCTCCCTGTGTGTCTTAGAGTTTGATCCAAAATCAAAATGATAATGAATAATATAATTTTTTTTAAAAAAATTATTTTGAAATGATTTTCAAAGATTTTGAAATGATTTTCAAAAACTATTTTTTAGGGGCTTAAATAATGTTGAAATAATTTTACTCTTCTGATTTAGATCTCTCTCTAAATCTGGCACTTCCTTAGGGCTCTTTGTTAACCACAAGGCAAACTTCCTATGTGTCTTAGAGGTTAATGTAAATTAAATAGAGTAAATAATTTTATAATTTAAAATATAATTTTTAATTAAAATTTTAAATTTGGACTCTCCCTAAATTTGACACTCTCTTAGGGTTCTTTGTTGACTACAAGGCAATCTCCCTATATGTCTTAGAAGTTATTCTAAGTTAAAAGAATAATTTATAATATATTTTGTAAAATAAGATTTTAGTAATTTTTTTATTTTTAAAAACTTAGTTTTTACGAGGTCTTTAAAGAATAAGATCTTTCAAGAATGACCTCCCCTGAACTAGACACTCTTTTAAGACATCCTTGTTGACCACAAGGATCTTCTGCCTATATGTTTTAGGAATTTTTACTTAGTGTTGACCTAGAGGTTTGTGTCTAAGTGTTGGTGAATCAATTTTTAAATATATATAATATTTTGAAAACTATAGTATAGACACACACAGCAATCATGAATTTTAAGTAAATATTAATTTTTAAAAATAGTTTTTTTATAAAAATAGTTTTTTATAAAAATAGTTATAATAGTTTTTGAAAATATTTTTCAAAACATTGTTCTTTAATTGTCCTTATCATCTCACCCGTACTAAGTGTCGCAATACATGACATACACAGGTAACTTTATGGGTTATGTGAGATAAGTTATCAATTTTATCTTTATTAATTTTAAGTTAAGTTCTAATGAAATATTTTGACCTTGTGTTAGATTCAGGTTTAACCCTCAACCAATTAAGTCTACATTTCAAAAATCAGTTTCCAGATAGTGGCGAGGCACAGGACCTTCTTGGGTATCGGAACAACGACCACATTCTAAGACAAAACTGATTCAAGAAATTATGACCTTAATCAACTTCTGTAAATCTTGATCTAACTAGTCTAGGATGTAGCGAAGATAACTTCGGCCTCATCCGGCCTCGACCTCGGTCTCGGCCTCAGCCTCACTTTACTTAACTTCGGCCTCATCCGACCTCGACCTCGGCCTCGACCCTGATCTCGGCCTCGGCCTCACTTTACTCAACTTCGACCTCACCTTACTCAACTTCGCCCTCACCCGGCCTCCACCTCGGTCTCAACCTCAGCCTCGACCCCAATCTCGATCTCGGCCTCACTTTACTCAGCTTCGGCCTCACTTGGCCTCGACCTCGGTCTCGGTCTTACTTGTCCTCAACCCGACTCGGCCTCGGCCTCACCTGACTTGGCCTCGGCCTCACCTTCCTCAACCTCACTTGGCCTCGACCTCGCTCGGCTTTGGATTCACTCGGCCTTTACCTTGCTTGGCAGCCACCGCACTTGGCCTCAGCCTGACTCGACGTCGGCCTCACTCGGCCACGCTACCTCACTCGGCCTCGATCTCATTTTGTCTCGGCCTTGTGCGGCCACTCTGTCACTCAGCAGCTTGGCAACTTTGCCATTCTGTCAACTCATCCACTCATCCAAATCTTTCAACCACTCATCCCGGCCATCTCGTCTCGACCACCTCAAGTTCGGCACCTTATCTCAACAGCTCAGCACCAATATGGTAAGCGAGACGATTATATCATTATACATAGTCCAGTTAGTCAGACTACGCCTCCTTCGACTAGACTTGGAGGGGAGGCTTCTGATCCGGCTAGTTAACACCCATCCAAAAGGATAAGGACGACGACCAAGTCCCCAAACTTGACCCCCTAAAATCCTGCACATTAATGCACAAGATCGTCGAATGAAGATCGGCAAATCTGAACCATTGGATATTCGAAAACTTTTAAAGATTATCCTTACCACATTAATAGCGCATCAATAGCCAATCACACGCGTCAATCTCCATAGATGACGCTCCGTCCGACACTATATAAACCCCGCAGGTATGAAGAAGAAGGGGGGCCTTCCTACTCTCTCTCTATTTCTCTCTGATCTCCTTCAAGAAAGTAAGTACTACACGTCTCCGAATCCTAGCTATCATAAAACTGAGGATGCCATTAAGGATTTGACGAGTCAGTTATATATGCAGTGGACTTGCAGGTCTAAATACTGCTAATCTATAAAATTAGACAGTTAAAAACCTCCTAATCTGTATATGAACTTAGAGTAAAAGAATACAAGATCTCAATATTTATCAATATGTTAATTAGGAATATTATAAATTGAATAGTACCTCATCCTCTAGCTCGCTATGCCTCATCACGAGTTAAAGTATACATGTGCCCCTCACCCCTATGAATGGAACACAATTGACTCTGGTCTTGTGAAAATTAGTATGACTATGTCAAGGACTGATAAATTGGTGGTGCTTGATACTGTTGGAGTAGAGATAGCAAATACTATTGAGGTGGAGGTGATAAGTACTACTGGGTGGAGGTGATAAATACTTATAGAGCAGAGACATTAAGATATACTCTTGTGTCGTCTAAAATTAGAATGTAACATCTAATTGCACACTAAAGAGGGTAAATAGTATTTAAAATTTTACGAGTTGATAGATTAAAATCAAATAAATCAGAACTATAGTATATAGTGGAAATTAAACTACTTAGAAGAAAGTACGAAAAAAATATGCAATAAAAATTTAAACTAACTTAAAATATAAGAACAAATCCTAACTTAATTAAGCAGTTACTTAACAAATTAATCTTGGCATGCAACGATTAGTAGATTACTTAGTATAGTGAGTGTCCTGATCAGATGTCATGGGTGGTCAAGCCACCATTAATCAATAAGTGATCTAACGCACGTGAGACTTTACTTGCGTCCACTAGTGAAAGAGCCTAAAGGCAAATTGAGTAAAGAGGTTAGATTGGCGTTGGAAGAAGCAGACCACTTCAATGCTCAAGTTAGGATTGGTTGAAGAGAATGAGGTTGCAACAGAAAGAAGAAGAAGAATTTGCCAAGTTCCAAAGAGAGTTCTCCATACCTTTTGAAGGGTTTATATACTCGCAAGGAACGCATCTTCGCGTCGACTCGAGGTGGTCGCCTGAAGGGAGACGAGTTCTGATGACTATTGACATTTGGCACCAACATGGGACGTTTGGGAGATCAGATCTGATAACCTCATAACCGCCTTGGCTATTCTATGACAGCCACCGAATATTCCTGCTTTCTTTTGGCGTTATGTGCAAATATGAGAGCGTCCAAGGGAGGTCAGCGTAGGGATTTTTTATAAAAAATAATAAATAAAAGCAATGAAATAAAACCCATCCCTCTAGAGATCCATATGATGTAGTATACATGTTTGATCGAGTTGTCTCCTTTGTTGTGTGATGGAATAATTCCGACAACAACTTGATTTAGTAGATTTCATCATGATCAAAATTATTGCGTTTCTTCGGCATCTATACGAACACGTCCTTCGTTCATTGCGCGAACTTGGCTTTCGGAAAAGAACCACCTTTGTTGTGCTAGCAACTTGAATGGTTTTGCCAAGAGTAGAAGAAGAGGAGACAAGAAGTGATCATTCACCAAATGTATAAAATTGACCTTTTATACTCATCCAATGAATATAAAAGGTCATCCAATGAATACAAAGGGTCATCCAATGAATATCAATGAATACAAAGAGTCATCCAATATAATGAATATAAAAGATTTTTACCTTTTGCTCTCCTTTTCATCAATACTTTATTAATCCCTATTAATGGGCATTAATCCTCTTTAGTGGTTGAGTTTAATCCAAAGAGTCTAATTCGGATTAGATTCAATCCAATAATTTAATAGTTAGATTCATTTGAGTCTAACTCAATGAATCTAACTCAGTTTAAACATAAATATATAATCTTAGGATCATCATATTTTAGTCAAATTAAAATATACCCATCTCTAAGTTAACATATTCTTTGTGTGTGATCAAATAAGTTCTCATAACATTGACAATGTATCTAAAATAATATTTTAGAAATATAAAAAATGAGTGATATCTAGCAATGCATCATTACTATCCAAGTGATAAGAATGTTGAGATCCAACCTAACCTTTCTGTATCTATTGTCTATTATCTTGTATAATTTGATTCTTCTATTCTTAATATCTAGATTGATCAATGAGGCATATACCATATTATTCTCTTATCAATCTTTGTATTTCTTGATCTCTTAGTAGACTCACTTAATTAAATGAACTTAATATCTCATATTGACTTATTTGAGCATGACCATATATTTTAGTAATCCTACTTAATCAAAAGATCCACAGATATCACTTCCATCATATGGGATAGATTCCATTTACATCACTCACATCCCTTTACATAATTTATTATATACTTAGTAATCGATTTTATACTCCACCTTATTACAAGTGAAGTTTGTCGATATTAAAGTACACAACTCCTTTTGTAGGGAACCGTAGTGACTTTAGGTCTAAGCACTATTTATACTAATATTCACTATAAGAATATTTATGACATTCATATAATGATCCATAAAACATTCTCATGGCGGGTCAATTTAATACATATTCTCTAATATATATTTATGTGTCAACTTGATATCTTATATCCAAGACTTGCGAGCTTAAGTTATCAGTTGACCTTCATGCTAGTCTCAATACATTAATATTGCTCTTGTATATTAAAACTTGACTAGAAATAGTTAAGAGTAGTGTTCTATATATATATATGTATACAACCTCCTACTATCAATTCAACTAATTATTACGTTGTAAACTAAAATCTACTACCTTAGGACATTATTATATTTATTCATCTGGCACAGATCTGAAGTAAATATAATACCATAAACTTTATCTTTTATTAATAAAATATGATACAAAAGTTTTCTTATCAATCATCTCATATTTGACTCTAGGGCTAACACTAACAGTCAAATCTGACATCCTCAAAATCACACCCTTTTATGCTCTCTGACTGTTACATATTTCAGGGGTCAGTGTAGCCTCTGATTCAGGCTAAAAGGAGGTGTCCAATGTTGGGATAGTGAGGGGCTGAGAGGCCGCGTGTCCAACAAGTCGAGAGGTTGAGAGGTCGAGTAACCGAGTGGCCGAGAGATTGAGAGGCCGAGAGACCGAGAGGCCGAGGCTGAGTCTCAGGATAATGGTCTATTTTGTATTGACTATTGACTTTTGACTTGACACAATAGCTTATCTTTTGACTACCAATGCCACGTAAGAGCAACCAGAATCTACCACATCACAAGCCTTCTCTTTAAGTCTAGTCGAAGGAAGTGTAGACCGACTGACTGGATGATAGCGAGTTAGGCACAATCCCATTGTATCGGATCTGTGGCTGTGAGGCTGCATTTAATGGGCTATATATGTGAGATTATGTATCGTTGTGCGATAGGATCACCATAATGCGGGATCTGTCTCAAGGTCGGGGCTCGTTCCATCGCATTAATGAAGAAGGTGTGCGATTTTGGGTTATGGGAATCGTACGGCCAGATCGAGTGCCATGCCACTGCGTGTCCATCCTTAACATCCTATGGTCAGGTTCAAAACCTCAATGAAGATCAAAGGATTAGATTGATGCTGCATTTTAGATGAGGAGAGAGGTTGTGTCAGTTTGATTGGTTGGACTTGCGGCGCCTTTCGACTGTGGAAATGTAGTCGGCCCTATCCAATGGTCTCTTCGAGTGACATGACAGATTTACTATGCCATCCGGTGATAGTATAAAAGACAACTAGAGGTTGTTGTCTTCTTCAGTGCGATTAAACTTCTTGCTGAGCCATTCTCATTGCCTTCTCCCTCCTCCATCTGTCGGCACCTATCTTGGCCATCACTTGTGACTTCAGCCACCTTGTCATTACCCTCACCATCGCCATAAGTTTATTTTTTCTTCCTGTTGACCGCCCTAGCTGTTTCACTTTCTTCTTTTTCTTTTTTGTTTCCTTTCTATTCAATCTCATAGTCTTCGAGAACCCTTAGTACGAGACCTAGCGTTTCATATATGCGAAGGGTGCTGCCTGTCAACCCTAGAATTGATATGTCACAATTAGGGTTTCAAATTGATTTAATTATCAAAACCCACAATGAATACTAAACAAGTGAAGCATAGGGGTCTCGAGTCATATTTTTCCAAGGGCTAATAGAAAATTATTTAAATCGAGCTTGCATGTCGTTCTTTTTGGGTTTTATCAAATGTAAATGGGTTTGCTCTTTTGATGTTTAAAATGAATTGTAAATTCAAGAAAACTAATGCAGGAATGAATTAATGAAACATGCAATTGAAACCAACTTATCCCTAATCTAGCAATGCAACACAACTTAAAGTATCAAAATATGCATCTAACCTTGAAATATGTCATCCCTAATTATAAAATGCAACTTCAAATCAAGTTAAAGCAAAAAATCAAAAATAGCACCAATTAGCAAACCAATCAAATCAAAGGATTAAGCATAGATCTTGAATTGCAATGTAAAGAAACAAAAGGAAATGTTCAGACTAACCAATTAGAACAATGTGGGGAATTCAAAATTCAAATCTATAGATGGTTGAACCCTAATACAAAGCATCATGAACTCAACACATAGATGGTAACAGTAAACAAATCAGAAACCTAAATGCAAGTTAAAATAGCTAATCTAAATCTCCAAACAAACTCATCGAATGCACTTTCTAATGCCTAAGGTTCAGAAATTAAAAGATGGACAAAATTTGATATGAAACAGTAAAATTCAAAAACCGACAGTATCAGACTTTACAAAAGGTTTACATCCAATGAAATTCCTAACAACTGAGCTAAGACAATACTAACAAGCTGATGTACATGACCACACAAATCAAGTTCAAAAGTGTTGAAACAGATCTAATTGAAACTAATTCAGTAATGAATTATCAGAAACAACAACTACAGAATCAGAAATGAAGCACAGAAACATCCTAGCCTTCCCTTTTCCCTTGTTTCCTCAATTTGGTGTCAACAAACCATCGAATCCAACAATGTGGCTTCGACAATCCCTTTGGAAGATTGAAGGTGGTCGCTGGTGTGGTTTGCTGGCTGCCCGAACCCTGAAAACCCCGAAGTAACCCTCTCCAGCTTGAACAGAGCCCTGCGTGAAGTAATGTGGAGCTGCAAAATAGGAATTCCTCCCTTCCTCCTTGCACTGATGAACTTGCTGAAGCCTTGGATGTGTTCCGCGATCTTCAGAGGACCCCTCGTCGACGTGCCGCTTTGGATTGTTCAGCACCTCGCCGGAATAAGTAAGAATAGAGAGTGGCAATGCCGGAGAAACCCTCCTCAGTGTGCGTCATCCAGCTGCCGATTGTCGTCCAATGAACTAGCTTTGGACTCCTCAGGGACCGAGGATTACAATAAAATTAGATTTTCAGGATGGGGCTTCCTGTGGAGCTATGTCGTTTAGCAGAGGAATTGTTGCGAGAAGCATGATGAATAGTGGCACAACCACTATTCATCGCGTTTCAGAATTCCTTTTATCCGAGCCGCTGATCACTGCATCTCAGCCGTTGATTCTTGATCCAGTGGAGAGAACTTGATTTGGGGTTTAAGGGAGACTTAGGGTTTGTGGAGAATGGTGGATCTTGATCGGGCTTGAGTTAGGTCATGTCCTCGATGTGGCTTGATCAATTTGGGCAAAATTGGCTCGATTCGATTGTGATAGAGCTCGATCTTGGTCCAATTTGAGCTCTACAATCGATTAAACTCAATTAATGTAAAATTAGCAATTAAATTATGGAAATTATAATCAAACTTCCAATTATGCAATATAGCACAAATATGATTAAATCGATTCATTATGCAATTTATTTTCATGCAAAAACCCAAAAATGAATAAATTAAAGTGCATACAAACCCTAACTCTTCAAACTCCCCCACACTTACCCTTGTGCGTCTCGCTCAAGTCAATAAAATAAACTAAGATCATACCCCCTAGATCATTCTCAATCATAATTAGAAATAATTAAAAGAGAATTACCTAAAGTTGTAGAGTCTCAAAAGTTTAAGCCCATGAACTAGACTCTTGTACTTGATTAAATACATAGCAAGTTTCACCCTTCATGATTAATTGAAATAAATGTATCACATTAAATCTCACAAGGTTATTTTCAGTAAATAAATTTAGTGTCTCTCATCCTAAATTCTAATTCATAATCTGTTGGGGTAATTTTCCCCAAGTGACTTGAATTTTAATGTTTAGCTAAATCAGTTTAAGTTAGACAATGTTTGTTGATCTAACATGTGTGACTTGAGTTCACAGAAAAGTCCAGGAATGGAGTCTTAGCAAAGGATGAAGTCCCGGAGGCGCGGCCTCTTGGCAAAGGTGAAGTCCCGGAGATGAGGCCTCTTGACAAGAGAAATCTTAGCACGACAAAGTCGAGGGAAACGTCTCAAGCGAGTGCAAGGGAGTGCACGAGACTTGTGGAAGGCGTTTGAAGATTTGTGTCAAGGCTAAGGGATGAAGAAGAAGCTGAAAAAGTGAGCTTTCAGCTTGGGCAGTCGACTGGCCCTGCCAGTAGTCGACTGAGGTTAATCCGAAGAACACACAGTAAGAACAGAAAGATCAGTTGAGTTGGCAGTCGACTAGGACCAGTTGACTGGCATTGGAGCAGTCGACTGATATACTGCCATTGGCGTGACAACTGATGAATTAAATGCATATTTTATTGCCGTTGAAGCCCATCAATCGACTGGCCCTAGGAGCAGTCGACTGGTGCACTGAATTTTATAAAAAGAGCGATCAAAGTCACAGAGAACAAGAATCATATTCTTTCATCTTCTTTACTACTCTCTGATATTGTAAAAGCTCTTCTCTTCTTCTCATACTTCACTAAAAATCTTGTACGAGGAAGACATCATGTTGTGAAGGTTTCTCCGCCTTCGAAGTGTGATTCGAGAAGGAGATTTTTCTTGTAGTGGAATTGTCGGCTGTGTGTGTGGATCCTTGGATTAGTCACCTCGTAGAGGTGGATACCCCCTACTTCGATGGCCACGATTTCGCTTATTGGAGAGGTAGGATGGAGTATTATTTAATGAATGATATTGATAACTGTTTTAGCATCGTAGATGGATTCGAAAAGCCAAAGGATGATTCTGGAAAATCCCTACCTACAACGAGTTGGACAAAGGAGATATGCAAAAAGGCACAAGCCAATGCGAAGGCCACAACAACCTTGCAATGCGGATTATCTAAAAAATAATTGAGCAAGGTCGGTCCTTTCAACTCGGCCAAAGAACTCTGGGAAAAGCTCATTGAACTCAATGAGGGCTCAAGCGAAACAAGGCGTGCCAAAAGAGACTTACTAGTGGGACAACTTCAATCTTTCTCAATGAGGACCAATGAAAATGTAAGTCAAATGCACGGACGGTTCAAGGAGATCGTGAATGGTCTCCATGTCATTGGCGAAAAGATTGAAAGCCGGGATCTAGTGAGGTATGTGCTACAAGCTTTCCCCCGAACTACTCTATGGGCATCAATGGTGGATGCTTATAAAGTATCAAGGGACTTATCTACGGTAAAATTAGATGAATTATTTTGTGAGTTTGAATTACATGAGCAAGCTAATGTGGCCACAAAAGAGAAAGGTATTGCTTTGTTTGTAGATAAGAAAGACAAAAAGAAAAAGAAGGAGAAGGAAGAGTCATCCGATTCCGAGCAAGAATCCTCCGATAGTGATAAAGAAATGACACCCAAAGAAGCGACACACTTTGTAAAAAGGATGATGGGAAAGTCAAGGAGGCTCACTAGAAGGAACATGAAGAAGATGTTCATACCACCTCAAGGTAAAAGTCAAAGTTCAAATTATAACCCTAATGTAACTTGCTTTGGATGCAACAAGAGGGGACACATCAAGCCAAATTGTCCGATCAAAAGAAGAAAGAGGATTCGAAAGAAAAGAAGAAGAAGAAGGAGGTGATGGTTGCACAAACCACATGGGATACCTCAAGTAGTGAGTCCTTCGATGATGAAGAAGAAGTGTGCCACATCACTCGACACATGGCGCTCATGGCATACAAGGACGATCAACATACTTCAAGCGAAGAGGAAGGAGAATCAAGCGACGATGAATCCTCCTCGAGTGAGGATGAGGTAATGGATAGTGCTAAACAAAGACTTATTTTTCGTACTATGGCTTATCTTAGAAATGCTCTAGTTAAATCAAAATCTAAGGTCAAGGCATTAAAAAAAGAACTTAGTGTTGGACTTTTCGAGCCGTAAAAACCACTTTTGCATTGCAGAAACCCCGGAAGTCCATGCCAAAAGTATCCGTGCGAAAAATATAAAACTATTTTCTTGTACATATTTCTAAGTACTCTACATCTACATGAAGAGTTTTACCTTCGATGCGTGCCCTTCGCGTATCTCGCTCGACCAAAATGTTGCCAAATCTCAAGAACGTCAAGCACCGCTTCTCTATTGGTATCCACATGGACAATCGGTGGAACCAAAACCAAAGGTGTGCTAGCACCAACAAATGTTTTGGCAAGGCTAGAGAGGAGAGGGAGAAGTGGAGAGAAAACTCAAGGAGAGAGGAGAGAAAAATGCCTTTACGTTGAATGAAAAAAAACACCATTTCATCCTTTTTGTGTCTTGTCACATCAATGTCATTCATGGCTAATTAATCCCATTAAAGCCTTAGGTTACAAACTCTCATTGTTGTTAGGATCGGTTGAATAGCTAGAGGGGGGTGAATAACGTTTCTCGATTTTTCTTGATCTTTCTCTGCACAGAGATTAGCGGAAGTAAAAATATAAAAGAGAAAGACAGAGATCAACGCTAACCCGGTTTGTTTACTTGGTATCCACCTCCGCAGAGGTGACTAATCCAAGGATCCACACGCACGCACACACCCGATGCACTATGAATCTTCTCCTTCTCGAAAACTCGAAGGCGGAGAAACCTTTACACCTTTCTCGATCTCCTCAATATGATATAAAATATTATTTAGGAGGAGAGGAATAAAGCAGAGAATAGAGAACACAAACGTTCTCAGAAGAAGCAAAAAGTAATGAAAGAATAGCGAAGAAGATGAGTTGTTCTCGTGCAGGCTTCTTTTATAATCTCTGCAACATCAGTCGACTGCTGGCAGGGCCAGTCGACTGATGCCTTCAATCGGCAACAAAATCTCGCATTAAATGCCATTAAATGCTTGCCAATTTTCTGCAACGTTCAAATCACAGTCGACTGTTCAAGACCAGTCGACTGGCAACAGTCGACTCACCATAACACCAGTCGACTGCCCAGTCGACTCCTGTCTTCCTCTGGCTCGACTGATTTTTCTGTGTGCGTCTGATTTATGAGCAGTCGACTGCTGGCAGGGCCAGTCGACTGGTGAAGCTGAAAAATCCCATTTCAGCTTCTCTTGACCTAGACCTCGGCCTTCAAACATCTCCTACAGCCTCATGCCTCATGCCTCCCTGCACTAGCCTGAGATGCTTCCATCAGCTTTGTCATGTCAAGTCTTTGCCAAGACCACCCTTGGACTTTTCCTTGCCAAGACTACCCTTGGACTTTTCCTTGCCAAGACCACCCTTGGACTTTTCCTTGCCAAGACCACCCTTGGACTTCTCCTTTGCCAAGACCACCCTTGGACTTTTCCTTGCCAAGACCACCCTTGGACTTCCCAAGACTACCCACTTGCCAAGACTACCCTTGGACTTTTCCTTTGCCAAGACCACTTGGACTTTTCCTTTGCCAAGACTACACTTGGACTTTCCTGCAAACTTGCATCACACATGTTAGATCAACAAGAATTGCCTAACTTTAAACATAGTTTAGCCAAACATTGAAACTCAATGCACTTGGGGCAAAGATTGCACCAACAATCTCCCAAAGTTGATCAAATCAACTCCACTAGTCTAGTTTGGATTACACTTAACCCAACTTGATTCATCACATGAATCTATTCTCTTGGTTCATCATATGAACCTAATTTCCACCTAATTGTCCTTTGTGTGTGACCCTATAGGTTCTTGTAACATTGGCAATGCCCTAAATTCATTTAGGTGCATAAGTAGTGAGCGGTATCTAGCAACACATCACTACTACCCAAGTTACAAGAATGTTGAGATGCAACATCACCATTGTGACTACTAACATACTAATTGTAACTCTTCACAATATGTGACAAATGTCCTTCTATCCATGATATCATAATTGATTAAACCGAGGCATAGACCGTGTCATCCTCTAATCAATCTATGTCTTGAACTCCAAGTAGACTACAATGTCTATAAAAGACTAAGTCAATCGATCCTCAGGATCGCCGATTCCTAAATTACTTAACTACGGTTTGTTAGAATTGGTTGGCTCGCTAGAGGGGGTGAATAGCGTTTCTCGATTTTTCTTGATCTTTCTCTGCACAGAGATTAGCGGAAGCAAAAATATAAAAGAGAAAACAAGAGATCAACGCTAACCCGGTTTGTTTACTTGGTATCCACCTCCGCAAAGGTGACTAATGCAAGGATCCACACGCACGCACACACCCGATGCACTATGAATCTTCTCCTTCTCGAAAACCTCGAAGGCGGAGAAACCTTTACAACTCTTTCGATCTCCTCAAGAATGATATAAAATAGTGTTTAGGAGGAGAGGAAGAAGGCAGAGAATAGAGAACAAACAAGTTCTCAGAAGAAGCACAAAAGAATGAAAGAATAGCAGAATTCTTGCAAAATCTTGAGTTGTTCTCGCGCAGGCTTCTTTTATAACTCTGCAACATCAGTCGACTGCTGGCAGGGCCAGTCGACTAATGCCTTCAATCGGCAACAAAATCTCATTAAAGCATTAAATGCTTGCCAATTTTCTGCAACGTTCAAATCACAGTCGACTGTTCAAGACCAGTCGACTGGTAACAGTCGACTCACCATAACACCAGTCGACTGCCCAGTCGACTCCTGTCTTCCTCTGGCTCGACTGATTTTTCTGTGTGCGTCTAATTTATGAGCAGTCGACTGCTGGCAGGGCCAGTCGACTGGTGAAGCTGAAAAATCTCATTTCAGCTTCTCTTGACCTAGACCTCGGCCTTCAAACATCTCCCACAGCCTCATGCCTTCCCTGGATGCTCCATCATCCTTGCACTAGCTTGAGATGCTTCCATCAGCTTTGTCATGTCAAGTCTTTGCCAAGACTACCCACTTGGACTTTTCCTTGCCAAGACTATCCACTTGGACTTTTCCTTGCCAAGACTACACACTTGGACTTTTCCTTGCCAAGACTACCCACTTGGACTTTTACTTTGCCAAGACTACCCACTTGGACTTTTGCTTTGCCAAGACTACCCACTTGGACTTTTCTTTGCCAAGACTACCCACTTGGACTTTTCTTTGCCAAGACTACCCACTTGGACTTTCCTGCAAACTTGCATCACACATGTTAGATCACAATTATTGCCTAACTTTAAACATGGTTTAGCCAAACATTGAAACTCAATGCACTTGGGGCAAAGATTGCACCAACAATCTCCCCCTTTTTGATGTTTGGCAAAACTTTATTTAAGTTAGGTCTTTAAATCATGTAAAGCATAGCATGTGATTAAAACATGATAAGTAAAGCATAAATCACATGATATCAGAGTATTAAAAGTATCATAAAGTATGATAGCATGAATAACATGAATAGCATGATCAAATGTGAATAGTCATGAAAAACTTCATATTTCTCCTTAACTTAAACATTCATCTTTCTCCCCCTTTTTGTCAAAGATTAAAAAGTATTTTCTTAGACTAAGTAGGGTAAAGTTCTCCTTAAAAATGTTTATCCCCCTTTAAAAGTGCACCAACAATCGGTTCGGAGGGAAAAAATGACTTAATTTCTCAAAATATGCTGAAAATAGAAGTATCAGTCGACTCAGCAGTCGACTGCAGTCTGACACAGTCGACTGATAGACTGTATTTCAGTTATCAGAGACGAATTTGAAAAATACATAAATAATTGTACGAGTTTCAAAAATTCGTAAAATTTCACACGTACATTACTTATGACTAACCCTATTTGAGAAAAATATTTGTGAAAAATTTTGGTCTCAAATATGGTAATTTGATACAAAATCCAAAAGTGATTGAATAAAATTAATATATGTCCAAGTTTATATCAACTTTTCTAATGAATTTGAACTTTTTGATTTTGATATTATCTTTAAATTCCTGAGGGATTTTAAAATGTGTTTGACTATGTTTATATGGGATTTAACCACAAGGCTCCCCCTAAACAACATATATCTCTTTCAAACACTTTTTAAATCATACGCTCCCCCTTAATCATAACTCCATAAAATTTTCAAACACACATAAACTCCCCCTTAAGGTTTCAAATCACAACTCTTTGAGAAAATTAAACTCCCCCTTAAGGTTTCAACACAACTCCTTTACTTTTTGCAATAATTCAAAATCTTCTTCTCCTTTAATCACTCAAACTTACAACATGAATAAGCATGAATAGCATGATCAAATCTTCTTCTCCTTTAAGTAAAGCATAAATCAC
>NC_133873.1:596133-599487 GCF_044706935.1 Curcuma longa | reverse complement strand
TAATAGTTCGGAAGAGAGCGGTGTAGTGATGTAATTGATAAAAATTGAAATATCCGGGCTTCGGAGTGTTGGAGGTAGCCATAAAAGAGACAGTCGACGGCTTCGGGAATAGACACCGGAGACTTCGAAGATCATCGAGCATGCAGCGAGGGAGCAGGCTACGGCTTCTTCTTCTTCTTCTTCGAGATCTAGAGGCGGCTGGTGATTGTGCTGTTGTTGAGTTGCTAGAGAATAGGAAGGATGGCTGGATTCCCTTCTCACAGAACCCGCGCCTCTCGGAGAAACACGATTGCGAGCTTGTGATCAGATCCTGTTCATTGTTGAGGGTCGGCGACGCTCACAATCCTGTTCGCCGGACACGGGAGAAGAGGCAATACGGACCAGTCAGGCCAGCTCTGGGCGGACAAGAGGCAAGGGACGGTGGCGTGCCCACAAAGAAGAAGAAGAGCAGGACCAAATACCGCGATCCTCTGTTCCTTGCAACGCGCAATCGCCTTGTCCGACAGTGCACGCGATTGGGAGAGGAGAGCGCGACGTCGGACGTGGCTCTTGTGCTCGGGCTGAGAGGTATTTTATAGTTTTCTTATGGTATGATATATGTGCTCTAATACCATGTAAAATAATATAAGAAAATTTTTTATTTTATTACAAGAAATAAATTTTTATTTATACATAAATTTAAAGACCTGTTCTGGGAGAACTATTCTATAAAAAATATATATCCTTAAATATTTTAAAAAATAAAATATTTAAAATATAAAATGTTCTCACTAGAGCTGTCAAACGGGCCAACCCATGGCGGGACGAGCTAACTTACGGCGGGCCCATCATATGGCGGGGCGGGGCGGCTAACCCACCAATTTGGCGGGTTGGGAAATCTCCAACCCAATCCAACTTAAGGCGGGCAGCGAGTTAGGCGGGCCAACCCGCGGGCCTATTAAAAAATAAAAAAATATTAAAAATATTAAAAATTTTAAGTTTGAAGTATAATTTAAATTAATTAAGTTGAAAGTTTTAAGTTTGAATTATAATTTTTAAGCTTAAATTGTATTTTAAAGAATTGAAACCCACTAATTCATTAAGTTTTATACTTTAATTTTAAAATTTAAAATAAATAAATAAACTTTCTCAATTCACGGGCCAACCCAAGCCCGCCGCGGGCCAACCCACGCTGGTCGCGAGCCTAGGCGGGCCAATGATAAGCCCTAAACTAGGTGTCACGATAGGGTTCAAATTAGAATTTATGAATTCATCGAAAACCCACAATTAATCCGAATAAATCAAGTATAGGGGCCTCGAGTCGTATTTTTCCAAGGACTAGTAGACAATTGTTTAATTCAAGCTTTCGTGTCGTTCTTTTTGGGTTTTTATATATAATGGGGTTTTGGTGTTTTGCAACGAAATGTAATTGAAAAAAAACCAGTAAATGAATGAGGAATGCAAGCTTTACCAATTTAGAAATACATCTATTGAAACAAAATATGAAACAAACTTAAGAGTACGCATCGGTTCAACTCAAGGAATGAAACCTATACTAGCTAGCATTGAAACATACCATCCCTAGCGATGAACTGTAAGGTTCAACTTATTTAGATCGTAAGGGATTAAAACTCAAAGATATAGATGATTAAACCCTAATGCACAGTAACTGAATGCAATTCAATTGACTGAAATCAAGATAACAATTTAATCTATCTAACTAAATGTAATGAACTAAAAGCAATGCATAAAACTCATTGATCTAGCAATCTGATACAAAAGCATTTAAAAGTTGATACGGAACAGTGCTGTTGGAAATTTCAGATTCAAAATTCGGATTCAAGGAATCAAATTCAAGAAAACTTGGTGTAATTGAAGCTAAAGAACTCTAAACAATTAGAATCCAACCAAAAACTAAAGCATCAGCCAGTAACATGAATTCATGAGTTTTGATCAGAACACAAATGCAATTCAGAAATAGGATTTCAGAAACAAGCAGATAAACAGAAATTCAGAAAACGAAAAAGAAAATGCATAAACAAGAAAATTGATATAGGTTTGTAGCACGATCCTCAGAGAACCCCTCCAAGAACCGTGGTGTTGGATGGAGCTGCAGCATGCCGGAACAGGGAGAAACAGAGGTGGCGACGCCGGAGAAACCCTCATCGGTGTTCGTCGTCCAGCTGCAATTATTTTCTTTATGTAAGGCAAATCCAGCTAATTGAATTGATTAAAAATCCTGGCCGTCCAATGCACTAAAAGCCTTGACTTCATCGGGCTCGATCTCACCCTTTGGTAAATCAAAGCAATAACTACTAACTATAGGTGTCCATTTATTACATTGGGATTAAGAGTGCATAATTATAATAACAGAGGTCTTGTTCAATTTGCGAGTCAGTATAAATCGAACAACCTCAATGGTCCTACTCAATACACACAAAATGCACTAGTGTAATTCTACAGTCAAGACAGACAGTCACCGAATAACATTACAATCATTCCCGATGATTTGTCCAAAGCCATCTTGGTTGTGAGCCTTAGTTTATAATTCACAAGGGACCGATAATCATGGTCTTTTTCCCTCTCACATACACCAAGTTATCTATAATATAAATTAAGAGGACTTTATTGTAAAATACACTATTGCAATCATTTGACCAAAACATGATACTTTATTTCATAAATGTTTATATACAAAAGAGCTAGTCTTTTCAGTATACTTCCTAACAGAAAGGCACGGCCGTGTCTCTGAGGCACGGCCAAAGCCTGTTTCTTCAGGTTTTGCAAGGCACGGCCGTGCCTGGGAGGCACGGTCAATAGCAGGGACTCCTCTAATGAGAAACATGGCTGTGCCTTGTGGGCACGGCCAACAGCAGTGTTCTTCTTCTGATGGAAGGCACGGCAGTGCCTGTGAGGCACGGCCAAACCTTGGCTATCTTCTGTTCTGAAGCACGGCCGTGTCTGGTAGACACGGCCCTATCTGCTGTTGAAAAGGGATGATGGCACGGCCGTGCTTGTGAGGCACGGCCAGGGCTTGTTGCTGTTCTGGATAGAAACACGCCCGTGCCTTGATGAACACGGCTAGGAAGCTTTTGGACACGGCCGTGCATGTGAGGCACGTCCCTGTCTTGCCTTATCTTCAACAGAGTAACTCCGATTTTATCCGATTTTGCTCCATCTTCTGTCCTGAAACATATAAAAACAAGAGCAGTTCCCCGAACTAGGAAATATAGAATATAATGCTATATGAACGGATAAGGGATGCAATGCACACAAGATATAGCATGAAAACCACAAAGATGTACAAATAAAGTATAAATATAAATGTAAACCCTATGCACATCATGACTCCTATAGATTTTGTAAATGTTGTGA
>NC_133873.1:583762-596033 GCF_044706935.1 Curcuma longa | reverse complement strand
CGGCGACCATAAGGACGAGCGGGATATGTGAAGGACATCGCTTCAAGGGTAACTCTCTTGACATGTAGATGTAAGAGTAAATCCAAAACATGTATAAGAAATTTTATAATCTTCGCACGGATCCGTGGCCGTACTTCCGAAGTTTTCGCAATGCAAAAAGCGATTTTTGTGATCCGAAAAATCCAACAAAAGAATCTAGGAGCAAGATTCTAATAATACTCTTAACCTTTCTCTTGCCATATAAAGTTTGTTGGTCCTTTTTTTTTAATCAACATATAGCTAAATCAACCATCAGCTCCGCCATCAGCGAGCCTAAGAGAAGAGCCTCCAGAACAATTCCAACCTCCTCCTCCTCCATCGACCTCATTCCTCCACCCTCTTCTGCCTCACTCACCGTCATCGTCCCCTCCACCCACTCCCTCGCCGCCCGACTCAGCACGTACGCTTCCTCATCTTCTTCTTTTTCTGCCGCCAGTTTCCACAGCCGAGACGGGCGGCAGGACACACCGTGGCAGAACAAGTCCACCAGAAGCCTCTCTGCGTTCATGTCTTGCGCACCGACGTGCTCCTCGTCGACGTCATCGATACACGAGGCGAAGCGACCGTCGAGGTTGACGGGTTTGGGAATCCCCGGGAGATCGGACCGCCCATTCTTCCCCAGCTTTGTTCCTGCAACGCTTCCGCGTTAATTAAATGATTCAATTTGGGACTTTTAAAATAATGAACAAAAATATGAAGAAGGTTACTTTGGAACTCGGAGAAGGTGTATCGAGAGTAAGGCGGTGATTCCTCCTCCTTTTCTGATCCTTCGGAGTGGAAATCCATCACTGAAACTGGACTATTCACTTGATCCTTCACCTCCTCCGACAAGTTGCAGTATTCCGGCGACGATGAATCCCGCTGGATCGCCTAGTATTTGACAAATAATTACAACAGTTACGGCAGTGATCGAGATGCAACGAAACAGAGTATCGACATCCAATATACCACTCAACCTTCCAACTCGAATAAAATTTTTCTTTTGGCAAAAACAATTCAGATAAAGTTGCACAGGGCACAGACGTACCTCGCTGGTCACGTAAAATATTTCGCCGGCAGCCTTCCTCCCCGCTTGGTCAGTACGGCGTGGACTAGGAACTGGAAACTCATTCTTGATTTCCTCGGGGATGGAGCCAATGTCGGATTCAAAGGAGCTTCTTCTGCTGCCGCTGCAAACGCTGACGAGCGGAGATGGCAAGCAGCACGATCGCTGTCGCATGTCGTCCATAAGCGACACCTCCGCCGTCTCCGGTACCGAATTCCCTCTCTTTCCCCGGAATCCAACACGTATTCGCTTCGATAAAACCCTAGTAAGGCTCCCTCCGTCCGAGTCCGATTTGCACGCGTCTTTGGCAAAAGGCATCGACCTGAAAACCGCAGAGATACTTATGAGCGCGCTCATGGCGCCTGTCCTCATAACTCGATTTCGTCCTCTGCGGTGATCGCTGTCGAGAATTCGCGGCACGCACCAGAAGCTAGCGCCGCTGAACCCGTTGTCCCAATCCAGCGCAAGGTAATCTTTGAGCATTAACGGCGCCTTTTGCTTCATGATTACAAAGCGAATTATCATGAACTGCATGCGAAAACGGGAAGGAGGTAATAAAAGTATGAAGATCATTTAAGAGGAGGAAGACGAAAGTGAGTCGCAGCTTCGAAGCAGAAATCCCCAGACAGTGGGCAAACCCAGACGATAACAGCTTTGAGTAAATTTTAAACATTAGCTAGCTAGACGACAAACCCATGTGGACGTATGTTAATTTCCCTCGATCCAAAATTTCTCTAGATTTGCGCAAGTACCATATATACTAACTAGATTCTTTCATTAATCGACAGCTAGCCTTCCTTAGCTCAGGAATCTTCCCTGCAGCTTCTCCTCCCTGCCTAAGATTCATCGGCCTTTCTGATTAGAATGGGTGAGAAACAAGCAACCTTTGGTCACCTTTAATTAGTGTGGTAAGAATTGGAACAAAAAAGGGACACGAGCAGCATCCGCATATAGAGAGATGTTGGGCATGAGCCATGACTGCCTTGGACCGCCAAGAGGTGTTAGGCTAGGTAAGACCGGGCTCTTTCTGAGTCATTTTGGTGTCAGTCCAAAAAGAATCTAGATATGATTATTATTTATATTTATAAATAATATTTAATATGAATAAAATTTTGAATTTTTTATACAAAATAGAATTGAGCTATTTATGGAGCACTCTGTCATGCTTTTGTATCATGCTAGTAGCCCCACACAACCTAGAATAGTTTCATGCTCAACCTAGCCTACAGGGTTGGGTAGTGGTCGCTTGGTTTGAATTCATTGATGGTGTCAAGTTAAATATATGACCCATGTCATATCGAGTCAAGTTAAATTAACAATGATATTTGGATAATTAATTTTGGGCAAAATAAAAAAAACACTTTTTATTATTATTTTCATCGAAAGAGCATCCGTTATTATCATCTTCTTCAAAAAAGAAGCTCTATAGCTACTACAATTTATAACAATTACAATCACAACTACTTTAATAATGTTAAATAGATGTTGATCATATTTAGATAATTTTTAATTAGTAAAAGTATTTTGATGTAATAATATTTAATTTATTATAATATTAACATAAGTTGGAGTAATTTTACATTATGTAGCTATTATAATATTGTTGGAATAAAATTATCTCAGGGCAGCCCGGTGCACGAAGCTCCCGCCATGTGAGGTCCGGGGAAAGGATCCATTGTACGCAACCTTACCTTGTCTTTGGTAAGAGACTGTTTCCAGGATTTGAACCCGTGACCTCTAGGTCACATGGCAGCAACCTTACCATTGCGCCAAGGCTCCCCTTCTAGAATAAAATTATCTAGAGAGTGAAAAATATAATGGGGACTCTATTAATGTTTTTTTTAAAAAAAAAAAACTTTCAATGAAAATAGTAATAAGGGACGCCCTTTCTTGTCCATTGATTTTTTGTGTTGCAGTTCGCTCCAAACGTGGACCGAAGTAGGGAATGGACACTACACAGGGCATGTTTTGCAATAGTTATTAAATCTATAGCAAAAATATATAGAACTAGCCATCAATTTAGAAGCTAATGAGAGTGATAATTCTTTGCGATTGAAATTATTTTGCCGTAGATGGTGGTGTCCTCTAGCTTGTAAAACTTTGCAATAGTAATATTCATTACAATATATTTGCATTGATATGCGATCATCTCCTTTGCATGATGAATCATTTGTGACATGGGTAAATGGTGTGATAATATCACTAGATTCTCAATTAGTTAATACAATCCTTTAGGTTGGTCGTAAGGTCAAGGCAAGAGTTAAACTTTCTATGAGAAAATATTATTGGATTGAGGTGAAATCGAGAGGTGAATGAGCCAACCCGTAGGAGCTTTGTAATCCATAACCTATGATCAATCCCTTAGGTGGATCACTCTTGTACTTCTTTATATTTTCTCCTCTTTGGTAAAATATTGAAGGTTGAAAAATCTCTTACAAGATCATCAAATATAAGTATAAAAGAGTTACAACAAGGAGGGTCACCAATTGAATAACAAAAACAAGTATTTTCTTAATATGTTATAATTTTTGTTATTTTTTTAGTCTTTGAAACAACTTTTAAAGCCTCTTCCCTTAATTACTTTAGTGACACAATTTTGCTAATGTGGCTAATATGGCGGAAAGAAGCATTTACACTTGATAGAGTCAAGTCAAAGGTCAAGCCTAGATAGAAGTCAAAAGTCAAACTTAGTTGGAAGACAAAGTGGTTACCCGATTCCTCCCTTAATTCGGTCCCAACGATCCTAGAGGGCTCATGCTCCTAGACTCCATCAGCTCAAACTCCTCAACTCCCTCAGTTTGGCTCACCTGACTCCAAAGGGCTTATGCCACCCAACTCCTCCCTCAGCTCAGTTCACCCGACTCTAGAGGACTCAGATTCCTCGACGCCTCCCTTAGTTTGACTCATTCGACTCCAGAGGGCTCAGGCCATCCGATTCCTCCTTCAACTCGGTAAACCTAACTGCAGATAACTTAGACTCCTCGACTCCTCCTAAAATTCGGCTCATCCAACTTCAGAGGACTCAGGCCACCCGATTCTTTCCTCAACTTGGTCATGCTAACTCCAAATGACTCAGACTCCTTGACCCCTCCCTCAGTTTGGCTCATCCGACTGTAGAGAGTTCAGACCACCCGATTCCTCCCTTATCTTGGTCCGCCCGATTTCAAGGGGCTTAAACTCCTTGACTCCATCATCTTGGTCACCTCGACTCTAGAAGACTTAGACTCCTTGACTCCCTCAACTCAAGCCATCCAACTCCTCTATTAATTCGGTCCACACAACCCTAGAAGACTCAAACTCTCAACTTCATAAGCTCAAGCTGCCTAACTCCTCCCTTAGTTCTGTCCACACGATCCTAGAGGACTTAAACTACTTGACTCCATTAGCTCAAACTCCTCGATTCCAACATTTTTGCCACCATACAAGGGCCAACAGACTGTTACTATAAATATTCCTGACTATAACATCACAGGTGAATGGAGGAACAATATGTAGTTGTTAGACTTGGTCCCCCAGATTCTCTCCTATGTACACATGACATTCAACAAGTGGAGAAGCATTTAATGACTGTTGAATATGATCTCCCATTATTGCTAATGTGGAGATGCTCTTTTAGCAACTATATAACCCTAGAGAGGGCAGACGCAGAGGGCATGATATGAACATACTCATCTTTTCTTCTTCCATAATCTACTACTTTCATCTCCTTTGAGCCCCTGTGCTAACTTGAGCGTAGGAGTAGTCATGCCAAATCCCCTCGGTGTCTATTCTAACTCTCGTTTGAGTACTATTGGGATCGTCCCGGTGCAATACATGTGTTTCAAGTTTCGAAAACATGTGCAGCGAAAATAAAAGTGATAATAATTATAAAATTATCACAACACACGCATGTATGGTAGGGAAATAGTAAGTATAAGACATAGTAGAAAATTTAAAATTTTACAGAATTAACATTATACATGTACCTGGCTTATAACGCTTAGCGGGAAGGGTATCAATCACACGGTTCTCCTTCGAGTCCTGCCTCTATTGGTGATCCACGCGAAGTGATTTTCAAGACGGCTTCCAAAGCCTCAAGTCGTGTCATGATTTTCGGTACTAGCCGACGAGCAGTAACGATCGATACGAGAGAAAACCCTAATATTGGAAACATGAAACAACACACCCCATGGTCATTTTCAGGGCTTTCTTTCTATCGTCGGGAATTTATAATTTCGACAACATAGAATACAAGAAAAAAATTACAGAATAATTTTTGAGAAATGAAAACGTCGTAGGCACATGGTAAAAACTCTACAATCTACCACAATCTCGAAACACCCGTAATTTCTTCGTCCAATGAAGAATCCCACAAAAGCTTCTCAAGCGAACCGTTCGACGGCTGCAATTAGGGTTTTTCATAACCCTAGGTGGTAGCAAGTTCACCCTCACCGGAATCCTAGCTGGCCAGTGGCGGACCAAGGCGGTGGTGGCAACGATGATGAGCAAACATGGCAGAACAGGGGTGTCCAGGCTCGGGAGCACAAGGGAGCAACGGGAAGAGGTCAATACCTATTCATAGCTTCTCCTCCGGAGAGTGGTTCCTCTAGCTAGTTGTGGGACGTGCGTGAGCTTCAGTCACGATGATGGCGGCAAGAAAATATGGCAGAAGAGGGGCAAGCGCTAGGGTTTCTCTCCGTTCGTGATTGAGCTAGTGCTTGGATCCCTGGACTTGACCCTCCTCTTATACCCTTCGTCAGCGCGAAAAGGTCGACGAGAAAATCAACAACAACGGTGACGTAGCTATGTTTGAATGCGGTCGTCGCACGCGAGGAAGAAGTGGGCGACGCGGCTAGTGCGGCTCGCATGGGTCAGGCCGGGAGGAAAAGAAAAGGGCCTGATTCGGTTGAATTGGGTTCGGACTTAGTACTGTAGAAAACCATCTTTGTTTTTGGTTCGCTTGGTGTGGTGATCAAACGACCTCCGATTTGACCCAAACAAATTTTGTTTGATTCATCTTCTCGAGATGAATCTGATCATCCCCTTTATTTTGCCAAAATAGTTTCCATTATTGATCAAATCAAGTTGGTTTAATTTTGATTCAATATTAAGTCATTTGGTTCAACAATCAAATTCCTTTTGATTTAAACCAAACCAATTTTTTTTGTTGTTTGATCCAACCAAATCAACATTCTCTCGATGTGAGAATCCTTTTTCATGATTAAAACATTAGTTTGATTATCTAATGCTCTTTGCACCAACATGTTAGAGTCATAGTTAGATGAACTAAACCAAACCAACTTCATGGGTCTAGTGGCAAAGGAGTACATAATTGAGTTTGAGTCCGAGTTAAGCCATGGATCCTTATCCAGTTCAGATGACCAAGAAGAAAAGTAATCTCTCCCTTAGTTGATAAATTATATACTATAATCACTTGTTTAACTAAGGTTATAAATCGGTTAGGTTAGTTCTAGAGGGGGGGGGGGAATAGCGTTTCTCGATTTTTCTTGATCTTTCTCTGCACAGAGATTAGCGGAAGCAAAAATATAAAAGAGAAAATAAGAGATCAACGCTAACCCGGTTTGTTTACTTGGTATCCACCTCCGCAGAGGTGACTAATCCAAGGATCCACACGCACGCACACACCCGATGCACTATGAATCTTCTCCTTCTCGAAAGCTTCGAAGGCGGAGAAACCTTTACACTTCTTTTTCGATCTCCTCAAAATGATATAAAATAGTGTTTAGGAGGAGAGGAAGAAAGCAGAGAATAGAGAACAAACAAGTTCTCAGAAGAAGCACAAAAGAATGAAAGAATAGCAAAACTCTTTAGAATCTTGCAAAATCTTGAGTTGTTCTCGCGCAGGCTTCTTTTATAATCTCTGCAACATCAGTCGACTGCTGGCAGGGCCAGTCGACTGATGCCTTCAATCGGCAACAAAATCTCGCATTAAAGCGCATTAAATGCTTGCCAATTTTCTGCAACGTTCAAATCACAGTCGACTGTTCAAGACCAGTCGACTGGCAATAATCGACTCACCATAACACCAGTCGACTGCCCAGTCGACTCCTGTCTTCCTCTGGCTCGACTGATTTTTCTGTGTGCGTCTGATTTATGAGCAGTCGACTGCTGGCAGGGCCAGTCGACTGGTGAAGCTGAAAAATCCCATTTCAGCTTCTCTTGACCTAGACCTCGGCCTTCAAACATCTCCCACAGCCTCATGCCTTCCCTGGATGCTCCATCATCCTTGCACTAGCTTGAGATGCTTCCATCAGCTTCGTCATGTCAAGTCTTTGCCAAGACCACCCTTGGACTTTTCCTTGCCAAGACTACACGCTTGGACTTTTCCTTGCCAAGACTACCCGCTTGGACTTTTCCTTGCCAAGACTACCCGCTTGGACTTCTCCTTGCCAAGACCACGCTTGGACTTTTCCTTGCCAAGACTACACTTTTCTTTGCCAAGACTTTGGACTTTTCCTTGCCAAGACTACGCTTGAACTTTTCCTTTGCCAAGACTACGCTTGGACTTTCCTGCAAACTTGCATCACACATGTTAGATCAACAAGAATTGCCTAACTTTAAACATGGTTTAGCCAAACATTGAAACTCAATGCACTTGGGGCAAAGATTGCACCAACAATCTCCCCCTTTTTGATGTTTGACAAAACTTTGTTTAAGTTAGGTCTTTAAATCATGTAAAGCATAGCATGTGATTAAAACATGATAAGTAAAGCATAAATCACATGATATCAGAGTATTAAAAGTATCATAAAGTATGATAGCATGAATAGCATGAATCATGAAATATGAATAGGCATGAAAAACTTCATTTTTCTCCTTAACTTAAACATTCATCTTTCTCCCCCTTTTTGTCAAAGATCAAAAAGTATTTCCTTAGACTAAGTGGGGTAAAATTAACCTTAAAAACATTTATCCCTCTTTAATATTGCACCAACAATCGTTTCGGAGGGAAAAAGTGACTTAATTTCTCAAAATATGCTGAAAACAGAAGTATCAGTCGACTTATAGTATATCAGTCGACTCAGCAGTCGACTGCAGTCTGACACAGTCGACTGATAGACTGTATTTCAGTTATCAGAGACGAATTTGAATAATGCATAAGTAATTGTACGAGTTTCAAAAATTCATGAAATTTCACAGAAAAATCCCATTTCAGCTTCTCTTGACCTAGACCTCGGCCTTCAAACATCTCCCATAGCCTCATGCCTTCCCTGGATGCTCCATCATCCTTGCACTAGCTTGAGATGCTTCCATCAGCTTTGTCATGTCAAGTCTTTGCCAAGACTACCCACTTGGACTTTTCCTTGCCAAGACTACCCACTTGGACTTTTCCTTGCCAAGACTTCCCACTTGGACTTTTCCTTTGCCAAGACTTCCCACTTGGACTTTTCCTTGCCAAGACTACCCACTTTTCCTTGGACTTTTGGACTTTGCCAAGACTACCACTTGGACTTTTCCTTTGCCAAGACTTTGGACTTTTCTTTGCCAAGACTACCCACTTGGACTTTTCTTTGCCAAGACTACGCTTGGACTTTCCTGCAAACTTGCATCACACATGTTAGATCACAAGAATTGCCTAACTTTAAACATGGTTTAGCCAAACATTGAAACTCAATGCACTTGGGGCAAAGATTGCACCAACAATCTCCCCCTTTTTGATGTTTGGCAAAACTTTGTTTAAGTTAGGTCTTTAAATCATATAAAGCATAGCATGTGATTAAAACATGATAAATAAAGTATAAATCACATGATATCAGAGTATTAAGAGTATCATAAAATATGATAACTTGAATAGCATGAATAAGCAGATCCTAACAATTGGTGCGGTAGTGCAATAATAACTCTCTAGTGGAATGAGTTATTATCGATGGACTTAAGCTGTGTGTTCAGGAGGAACATGGGAAGCTTAAGCCCATCGGGAGACCAAAACCAATTCCTCCTCGAGGTCCCTACTGTAGCCTCTGAAAACCCTCGAATCCACCTAAGAGAATTTTAGAAGAGTTTCGGATAGGAAATTCTGTTAAGAATTTTTCTAGAAGAAAAATTCTATTAAGAATTTTTTTCGGAGAAAAATTCTGTTAGGAATTTCTATTAAGAAATTATGTTTGGAATTTCTGTTAGGAATTTCTGTTAAGAAATTCTATAAGAATTTCCGTTACAAAATTCTATTATTGAATTCTATTTCTTCCGCAGACAAAATTTGTTAAAATTTTTGTAAATTAATGTTGTTAAATTAACAAAATATTAATTATGGAATCTCGCTAAATATTTGCGAGATATAATTCAAAAGATTTTGTTAAAAATAAGAACAAAATTAATAAAAGTGGAAATTTATTAAAAAAGATAACTAATCTTATCCGATTAGATTTTATTAGATTAATTCTAATAAAATCTTTTTAAAAGATTTTATTTTAAATAAATCTGGATAAGATAAAATTATTACATTCTTTCTAATAAAATCTTATAAGAGATTTATTTCTAAAATAAATCTAGATAAGATAAGTTTATTAGATTATTTCTAATAAATTTTTCTTAAAGATTCTATTAGAACTTTTCTAACTGAATCTGGATAAGAAAATTTATTAGAATATTTTTTAAATTTCTATGATAGCTTGGCTATATAAAAGGAGGGTTAGAGGAGGCAAAAAGCAATCAATTTTTTTTGTTTTGCAAGAATTCACTAGAACGGATTTCCTAGTATTTCCTAACACCTAATCTCCACCTAATTGTCCTTTGTGTATGACCCTATAGGTTCTTGTAACGTTGGCAATGCCCTAAACTCATTTAGGTGCATAAGTAGTGAGCGGTATATAGCAATACATCACTACTACCCAAGTTACAAGAATGTTGAGATCCAACTGTTAGGATCGGTGCGTTCACTAGAGGGGGGTGAATAGCATTTTTCGACTTTTTCTCCTGCAAAGATATTAGCGGAAGCAAAGAAACAAGGTAGAAAAGATCACAACGCTAACCCGTTCGATTTACTTGGTATCCACCTCTACGAGGTGACTAATCCAAGGATCCACACACACAGCTGACGATTCCACTATGAGAAAAACCTCCTTCTCGAATCACACTTCGAAGGCGGAGAAACCTTCACAACACGATGTCTTCCTCGTACAAGATCTTTAATGAAGTATGAGAGGAAGAAAAGAGCTCTTACAAAGTCAGAGATCAATAATGAAGATGAAAGAATGTGATTCTTGCTCTCTGCGACGTTGACGACTCTTTTTATAAAATTCAGTGCACTAGTCGACTGCTCCTAAGGCCAGTCGACTGATGGACTTCAACGGGTTTTAAATATGCATTTAATTCATCAGTTGTCACTTCAACGGAAGTATATTAGTCGACTGCTCCAAGGCCATTCGACTGGTCCCTGTCGATTGTCAACTCAACTGATTTTTCTGTGCTTGTCTGTGTGTGCTCCGGATCAACCTCAATCGACTGTTAGCAGGGCCAGTCGACTGTCAGAGCTGAAAACTTCCCCTTTCAGCTTCTCTTCACCCCTTAGCCTTGATGCAAGCCTTCAAACGTCTTCTACAAGCCTCATGCTCTTCCTTGCACTAGCTTGAGACATTTTCCTCGACTTCATCGTGCTAAGACATCCTTGCCAAGAGGCCGCGCCTCCGGGTCTTCATCCTTGCCAAGAGGCTGCGCCTCCGGGACTTCACCTTTGTCAAGAGGCCACGCCTCTAGGACTTCACCTTTGCCAAGACTCCATTCCTGGACTTTCCTGTGAACTCAAGTCACACACGTTAGATCAACAAATATTACCTAACTTAACTGATTTAGCCAAACATTAAAATCCAATCACTTGGGGCACGATTGCACCAACAATCTCCCCCTTTTTTATGTTAGGCAAAAATCATTTAAGTTACGTCTTTAAATACAACAATATCACCATGCATAATCATGCTTTAATCAAAATTAATCAAGTAAGCATAAACATTTAGCATAAATACATAGTCATTAAAGCCTAACTTTCCATTTTATTCTCCCCCTTTTTGACATACAGCAAAAAGAAATAGGGAATATCAGAGCAATTAATGGATAAGTAGTCAATCATTTTCAAGGGAATTCTTCCCTTGCATCTTTTCTTCCTCAGAATCAGAGGAAATATTCACTTGAGTTGCCTTTTGAATCCAAGTCATAGCACCATTGGAATAGACAATCCTTGCTAGCTTCAAGTGACGAGGACCAAGTTGATCATAGTCTTTTGATAATTGTCGTATGGCTCCCACTGTGATATCAACCCCCTGGAATGCTAGAAATTGAGTAATGATATGATTGAACGACATATAAATCTTGCCATTCGTGGAATCGGAGTGGTAGAGAATGGAGTGATAGATGTGGAGAGCAATATCAATATCAAGATGCTGCTCTAAGGCATACATCATGATTAGATGGGGTATACATATCATAGCTCGTCCTTGAGTCACTATGGGTAAAATGCAGTCAAGTATGATACGATACCAGACGTAATGATCAGCAGACATTTTTGTGGCATGAAAGTTTTTCCTAGTGGGTTTTCTTGGTTGCATGAAGTAGTAAGTGTGAATTTGTTCAACGGTCACGTTTGAGAAGGATCCTATGATTTTTCCAGTAACATCAGGAAAACATACAAATGGATTAGAAGACGTACGGAGGCCAAGAAAGGATCGGATGGACTCAGGTGTGAACTCAATATGCATACCGGCTGCAGTAGACACATAATGTCTATCGGTTATGTCTGTTGATCAAAGATTTACGTAAAATTCTTTACACAAGTCTAAGTTAATGTTGCTTGTGCAATTCACTAGGTTTTCAAGTTGGTAGTACAAGATACGGTCATAGATATGAGGAATAGTTGATTGAAAGAATTGTCGATTTAGATAACGACAATCCATGAAGTGAAATTCGGATGTTTCAAATAAATGTTATGTCATCTTTGAATGAAACATAGGTTCAGGACGACCATGGAAATAAGAAGAATCAGGATATTGTGGTATATCCTTGTTTTTACGAAAGAGTGACTTCCTAGGAGGTTTATGGGCTGCATGCTTTTGCCTAACTCTAAGAGTGATGCAATATATGATGCGTGCACATGAAAACATAAGCAAGTTAGGCCAAAAAGAAGTAGATCTTTAACGAATAGAATCAAAGAGAAGTCATTTTTCAGAGGTATACCTTCTTCCACTACTAGAAAAA
>NC_133873.1:580502-583662 GCF_044706935.1 Curcuma longa | reverse complement strand
TATGTTGGACTTTCCGAACCACAAAAATCGCTTTTGCGTTGCGGAAACCCCAGAAGTCCATGCCAAAAGGATCCGTGCGAAAAATACAAAACTATTTTTCTTGTACATATTTCTAAGTACTCTACATCTACATGAAGAGTTTACCTTCGGTGCGTACCCTTCGCATATCCCGCTCGACCAAAATGTTGCCGGATCTCAAGAACGTCAAGCGTCGCTCCTCTATTAGTATCCACACGGACAATATGAGTGGAACCAAAACCAAAGGTGTGCTAGCACCCAATCAAGGTTTTAGCAATAGCTAGAGAGGAGAGGAGAAGGAGAGGAAAAACCCAAGAGAGTGGAGGAAGAAAAAGTCTCTCAACGTTGAGTGAAAAAAAACACTCTTTTTCTCCCCTTTGTGGCTTGTCACATCAATGCCATTCATGGCTAATTAATTCCATTAAAGCCTTAGGTTACAAACTCTCATTGTAACCCCATGATTTGGCATCGATGATGATGTGGAGTATCACCATTGGTCACCTCTTATGCCACCTCACCTCAAAGTCAAATGGTCAAGTCAAGCATTGGCCATGAGGTGGCATAAGTCAAGTCAACATGGATGATGACATGGCAAAAAGTTAAGTCAACATTTATGATGACATGACATAAAGTCAAGTTAAACTTGACTCCCAAAGTTCTCCTTCTCAAGTCAAGCCAAACTTGACTTCTAATCTCCCATAGTTGATCAAATCAACTCCACTAGTCTAGTTTGGATTACACTTAACCTAACTTGATTCATAACCTGGTGTGTAGATACGGGAGCCACTGATCATGTCTGCAATAATTTGCAGGGGTTCCAGGAAACCCGACGGCTACTTGAAGGAGAGATCACCGTCTATATGGGCAATGCTACGAAAGTGGCGGCTGTTGCAGTGGGAGACGTCTATTTACCTTTTGGTAGAAATAGAACTTTAGTATTAAGAGATTGTCTTTATGTACCCGGGTTTAGAAAGAATTTGATTTCGGTTTCTAAACTGTATAAGGACGGATATTCAGTCTATTTTGATAATAATGTTATTATCAAGAAAAATAGTAGCATTATCTGTTCTGGTACGTTGGTAGATAATCTATATACATTAACTCCCACGATGCAACAAAAGGATCGAAGGATGGTTTGTTTTATAATCCTAAGGATCAGAAGGTCATCGTTAGTACGAATGCCCGATTCTTGGAAGAGGATTATATTATAAACCACAAGCCCATAAGCAAGATTGTTCTAGAAGAAATTAGGGGAGAAAGTCCAGTGTCAATACCAACAGTACAAGAGGAAATACCACAAGTAGCTGCACCGCGTCATGTTCTTGGGAGAGTCTTCGGATTTTATCCCGGGTGAACATGAACCCGATCCCTTGACCTACGACGAAGCACTTCAAGACAAAGATGCAGATTCTTGGCATAAGGCAATGAAATCTGAGATAGAGTCTATGTACTCTAACCAAGTTTGGGAACTTGTAGAACCACTAGATGGTCGGAAGCAATTAATTAAATGCACAAAAGTAAATGACTCAGTTTGTTTTTACTTGGTTCACAGCGCAACGCTGCTACTCCAAGGCCCACGGTCTTCGACCGTTTACTTTGGGTAAATCACTAAGATACTTGCTCCTTGCGGTAGCAAGTATATCAAAAAACAGTTACACAAAACTCGATTACAACGTAAATTATCGGAATGAAAATACAGTCTTTTGTTACCGACTTTTTGCGCTCCCCGGAGTGTGAATTCGGCGTCTCGGTGTTCGTTGAAGTGGCTTGAAGTAGGCTCGGCACCGACGTCGAAGTTTTGGAAGCTTAACGGTCGTGGGGAAGGCGTTTGATTGCGAGAGAAAGTTATGTCTCGGCTGCTGCTCGCGACTGCCTTATATAGTCGACCTGAGTCGACTCAGATCGCCAACTGGGTCGACTCCAGCCGACGTGGCAGATAAAACTTCATCCGTTTCGTCGCTTATCCCTCCTGAGTCGACTCTGGCTTGATTCTGGGTCGACTCCAGTCGCGGTGGCGGCGGTGGCGATAACTTTTTGACCTGGGTCGACTCAGAAGGCCATCTGAGTCGACTCCAGTCCCGTTGGCGACGACTTTGACGCGCAAACTTCCGGATTTGGGCTGATTAGGCTGGAGTCGACTCCAGAACCAATCTGAGTCGACTCCAGACCCGAAAAACATAGTTTTTCGACTGGAGTTAGCTTTCGTCGAGCTTTTCTTTCCTGCACCACAAGTTAGCTCGAAATATAACAGTTAAAGAACAAGTCGGTTCACAGAACCGGCTTCGAGTCTTAACTTCGGATCTCCGGTGAGATCCTGGGTTAGACCGGCGCCTACTGTTCCTCGTAGGAACGCGTCCGCACCCACTCCCCTCGGGAGAATTTACCTGATGCCAACCAAGTCCTCCTGACCTGTTGGACTTTTGCTCGGCTCTGTCGTTGCCCCCCATGACTTGAACGCAACTGATCCTCCTGATCAGTCCATTCTTTTCTGCAACTTGGCCTCCTGACCAAGTCCATTTCATCCGCAACTTGGTCCTCCTGACCCAAGTCCAGATCTTGCCTGGTGCACGTTGACTCTGCCAAGTCTTATTGCCTAGCCACACTAGGACTTTACCTGTTCTCTGTAAACTCATTTCAATCTGGTTAGCCAAACCACATACTTAACTTGATCCTAGTTCCATAATCAAAATATAGGTTTGACCTGCTAGTGCTTCCTGCACTAACAGAATTGGTTTATAGAATCAATCCAAATTAGAAATTTTCTTAATGGAGAAGATTAGACTTGGTCTTGGCATGGAAGCTATAAAAGGAGGGGATGGGCGGCAAGGAGAACAAGAAATCCAAGAGAGATCGAAACGATTTCGAAAGCCTCTCTTTCCCTTTCTCTTCTTTGTTGCCGCCGCTGGCCGGTGTTGGTGCAATCTTTGCTCCAAGTGCATTGAGTTTTAATGTTTGTCTTAACCATGTTTAAAGTTAGACAATTCTTGTGATCTAACATGTGTGATGCAAGTTTGTAGGAAAGTCCAAGCGTAGTCTTGGCAAAGAAAAATCCAAGCGTAGTCATGGCAAAGAGAAGTCCATGTGGGAAGTCATGACATGGAAAAGTCCAAGTGGGTAGCCTTGATAAGGAAAAGTCCAAGTG
>NC_133873.1:572690-580402 GCF_044706935.1 Curcuma longa | reverse complement strand
CGCGTATATAAGGATTTTCGCTCATCAGTCGACTGATGGTAAGTGAGTCGACTGATGTCAGTCGACTGATGTAAAAATAGTCGACTGCTCTCATATTTTGAACATCACAGAAAGATCAGTCGAGTGCTGTGAACGTTCAGTCGACTGATGGTCTAGCAGTCACTACAAAAAAAAAATAACCAATCTGCGATGAAATCTGGGACGAATTTTAACAAAAAATTCATCCCAAAAAATTTGGCGACGAATTTTGCAACGAAACAAAATTAGTCGCAATCAAGTCGTCGCCAAAAATCTGCGTCGAAAAATCCACATTTGTCGCCAATTTTTACGACGAAAATAAAAATTCGTCGTTGGCGCAAAATTCGTCGGCGACAATTGGCGTCGCCAATTGGCGACGAATTATTCGTCGCCAATTGGCGACGAACTCCAAAATTCATCGCCAATTGGCGACGAATTCGTCGCCAATTGGCGACGAAAATGTTCGTCGCCAATTGGCGACGAATTTGGTCGCCAATTGGCGAAATTTGGCAACGAATCTTGAATTCGTTGCAAATTACGATAAATAGTAAACTTACGATATATTTGTGACGAACTGGTATTCGTTGCTAATTTCGTCGCAAATTGACGATGAATCCTATATTCGTCGCAGATTTCGTTGCAAAAACAAAAAAAAATTTCAATGCAATATTTATTTTGGTGATTATCCTGTATATACAAACAATATCGATCCAATCGGATCGATTCATAAATACATGTAACCTGTAACAAACAAGCATATCAAATCTAATACAAATAGAGCAATAACATCCATTCATTTCATCCAAATATCCATAACATACATGAATCCATAACAACCAAATCATCCATATCCATAACATCCAAATATCCATAACATCTACAATCCATAAAAATCATAATACAATCTAGCAAATAACTACATTAGACATGTATGTACATGTCTATAAGTCTAACCAAGTCACATCATCATAATACAGGAAAGAAGCTACAAAGTACTGGTACAAACAAATCAGAAGATATATGAAGACAAGATAGAAGAGATCATCGTGGTCCGCCAGAAACTCTGCTTGATTCTTCGTCACTATCCTGTCTTCGCCTGCATAGAAAAATAAGATAAAGAGAAAGTATCATTCTAAAAATTAAAACTAATACTAAAACCTATAAATTAAATATGTAAAGACTAACCTTTTTTTTTTGATTTGTTTATAAAAACCTATGTAACAAAAAAACAAACAGTATTATTAACAATATATAAATTATTAACTTGCAGTTGTAATAAAAAGCATGTCACATAAATAAAATAATGCTTACAAAAATGCATACACAAAAAAACTCATGAAGGATCACCACCATCGTCGCTGTCATCGTCGTCGTCATCGTCGTCGTCGTCACCAAGTTGCAACTGAAAATGTTGCAAAATCCGCTCTTGTTGTTTTTGCAATTTTTTAATTTGGTTATCTCTTCGTATCATTTCCTCGTCCCTTTGTTGTAATAGGCCTTTCAATTGAGTGACCTCCTCTGTCAAGCTATGTATCTGTGATGTGACGGCAGGGGAGGTGGTAGAAGAGGTGCCAGCAACTCTATGGGTTCTGCTCAAAGAACCCATACCCAAAATCCTTCCACCACCTTTGCATCCCCCACTCGCCTCCAACCATAGACTCAATTCATTCTCAACTGAGGACTCAGATCCCTGAGAGCTAGCAACTGAAGAAAGCTCAGTAAATTTATCCTATATTATCAAAAGATATATCAATAAGTTATAATATTTTAGAAATTAAACACATAAATATTTAAAAATATATTAAAACCTTCATGGCTTTTGCTCGTTCTCCGCTCCAACTCTTGTCTTTTTTCTGAACGCGCGAGTAAAAGTATCGATGAAATCAGGATCTCGGCCTATTTCCTGTAACGCCCCATAGAAGCCTTCAATATTTTCCTTAAATATTGATAAGTGATGGCTAAGATTAGGGAAAATAATTTAGAATAGAAAAGAAATACTAAATGGCCCTTGATGATTAAATGGGCTAATTCCATGTGGGCTTTGCAAAAATAAAAGAGAAAAATAATGGAGGAACCAAGGATTGATCCTTGGACCTCTATGAATGGCAAGCCTAGTAGAAGCATGGGATAACCAAATGGGCTAGCAAGTTTATCTTGTTGGAGACATAAGGGGAAATAAATTTGAATGAGGAGAAAAAGGAAAAGAGGTTACAAGTGACAATTTCCAACTCCTTTTCTCCATTAGGTTTCTCCCCCAATCCAAGTTTTCTTTCTTTATTTGGGTGTTGCCGAAATCTTCATGAAGAGGAGGATTTTGAATTTTGAAAATTATCGATAAGGGATAACTTCCTCATGAAATGGAAGGTTTAGAGAATAAAGAAAGGATTAAATGGGTGTTATTTCATACCATGTGGAGAGAGGAGTAAATGGTAACCTCCACCCCATTAATTCCTTACAAGCTCTCTCTTATTGCCGAAATCTCCATTCCTTCCTCACTTTCCCTCACCGAAAATTCCCTCCTCTTCCTCTCTTCTTCCTTGTGGCCGAAAGTTCTCAAGGGGCGGCATCTTCAACCAAGCAAAAGGGAGCAAAGGGGAAAGGCTCTAGGAAGGAAGTTGGAGTAGAGAGAAGGAGGTTAAACCAAGGACTAGGGAGGTTTTTGAAGGAACTTAAAAATTCTTTTAAAAAATTTAATTAACTTAAAACTTATTTTCAAAATTTAATTAACTTAAAAATTATTTTCAAATTTTAATTAACTTAAAAATTCTTTTCAAAAATTTAATTAACTTAAAAATTATTTTCAAATTTTAATTAACTAAAAAATTATTTTCAAAATTTATTTAACTTAAAAAAAATTATTTTCAAAAATTTAATTAACTTAAAAATTCTTTTCAAAATTTAATTAACTTTAAAATTATTTTCAAAATTTAATTAATTCAAAAATTAATTAACTTAAAATTATTTTCAAAATTTAATTAACTTAAAAATTCTTTTCAAAAATTTAATTAACTTAAAAATTATTTTCAAAAATTTAATTAACTTAAAAATTATTTTTAAAAATTTAATTAACTTAAAATTATTTTAAAATTTTAATTAACTTAAAAACTATTTTAAAAATTTAATTAACCTTTTGTTTTATGATTAAAAAAATAGTAAAAAATTACAAAAACGTGGGCCCTTGACGGACGCTACAGTTCTTACATTCATTCATACATACACTATCATATATGGATGATTTAACTTTACAGCGGAACTTAACTAACTATTAAAACATAGAGTTCATATATGATAACTGAATAATAAAAAAAACTAACCTAGGTTGCATGACAATTCTAGATTATAAAGTTCTAAACATGATATTAAAGACATTGTTTAACATGCAATTATAAAATTGTTGCATGGCCAAGGCTTGATCAAGTCACCCCACACACATCTTCACCGCCCTGTCCTGCTGCCTCCCATTTGCTCAGTACCTGTTAACTGGATCTGCAATATAAGGAAAGTATCTATAAGCATAAAGCTTAGTAAGTTCCTTTCCTACTCACAAAATCCATCGTTACATAAAACATAACCTTAAAGCATACAAGCATGTCAACATTTCCTAAACAGGCATAATCAGTCATTTGACATTTACATCATATGCATGAAACATAGTAATCATTTTGCCTTTTTGAAAAATATTATCTTAATAGATAAACATAATACCATCATCATCTTTGGGGATCCCTGGCTTGTACCCATTCATTTCTTTTGCGCGCATACATACCAAGTAGTACGAGGTAGCTAATCCCGACTACACGGTTACTAGGTCTTCTCAGATGTCCTTCAACCTAGGGGCAACTTTTGGAGCCCATCCCTTGGATCCCTTCCGGGTTCCGGTACAAGCCATTCATTCAAAGTAAAATACTTTTTATACTTTCCTTTTCCATTATAACATGACTGTTCTTTAACATCTTTCTTTCATTCATGGTGCACAGTCACGTTATATACATTAAATACATTTGACATAAGGAATCCTATAAACTTATGTCTAGTAACCTTGAACCCAAATTCGATCAACCCAAATCTTCCCTTTTAGGTAAATCAACCATTCATAGGGTTCTGAAATCCTAATACATATCTTTCATCACCTACAGTAGATCAATTAAGCTCTATTTTAGGTTTGGTTAAACTTTCTAACAAGCCAGTATAAGATGTTAACTCCCTTATCCTTAAACCGACCAACCAGAGGTCCTATGTCATCATAATAGGCTTTGTAATCGATCAACCGATCGATTACAGCCTTGTAATCGATCAGACGATCGATTTCATGTTTATGGTGTGCACAGTAGGTTTTGTAATCGATCAGACGATCGATTACAGACCCGTAATCGATCGACTGATCGATTCAAACAGCTTAATCGATCGGAGGATCGATCAAAAATCGCTAAACTATTTCTCATTAAAACATGTAATCGATTGACCGATCGATTACACCCTCTGGTAATCGACCAACCGATCGATTACCAGGCTTTTTGTTCTCGGGTTCCTAATCTAACCAAACTTAAAACAGCATATTTATTCTAACCTCAGCCTAGGTTTTAACAACATACAATATACATGAAATACCATACACCTTTTACAACTAACATACGATAAAACCTAATTAAACTACAACATGCGCATGTAAACCTTAAACATGTAGAACAAAAATCGTAAACAGTACAGAACATAGGTTATCAGTAATCGTTGCTGTAAACCTTTAAACATGTAAAACAGAACATAGTCATCCTACTGCAAAACACAAAAGTCTTATCTTAACGATTATATTGCAGGTGAGAAGGAACTTACTGTAGTTTTGTAATTCCTAAAGGTTATACCCAGGACGTAGCCTTCTCCTTTAATTTCCTTAGCCCTCTTGCCTTGGAATCTGGGACTCCAACCCTTCGGCGCCTTCGGCCAGAGAAGAGCAAGAAGAGAAGAGAAAGGAAAAACCTATTCTCGATGAGAAGGAGGGTTTATATAGGGGAGAGGATTAGAAGTTATGAATCGAGGCTAACTCCCCATCATCCCACGATGCACCCCACTAATTCCTCTCCGTTTGGTTTAATACCACGCCCTTAGGTTTAACAAGCGTTTCCCTTATGTTTTTAACAAGAATCGATTTCTATCTCATATGGTTAACTTGGCTTGCTACATATTGGGGGTGTCCAAGGGTCAATCCCTGGCACCTCCACATTTCTTTTCTTTTTCTCTTTTCTTTTTTTTTATAGCAAAGCCTTCATAAATTAACCCATTAAAGAAACCTTTTAGGCCATTCCTTTTTGCCTAAATATTTATTCTTTCTTATCATAAAACAACATTCTATCATATACATCAATATTTATCCAGAAATTATTGAAGGACATTTTGGGTATTACACAGAAAGCCCAAGCCCATCAGGAGGCCAAATCCAATTCCTCTTCTAGGTCCTTGTTGTAGCCTCTGGATAGAGTCTCGAATCCACCTAAGAGAATTCTGGAAGAGTTTCGGATAGGAAATTTTGTTAAGAATTTTTTCTAGAGAAAAATTTTG
Organism: Curcuma longa; assembly: GCF_044706935.1. Taxonomy (NCBI): domain Eukaryota; kingdom Viridiplantae; phylum Streptophyta; class Magnoliopsida; order Zingiberales; family Zingiberaceae; genus Curcuma; species Curcuma longa. The sequence goes on along the minus strand of NC_133873.1, from coordinate 574,831 downwards.
TTAGGAATTTCGGTTAAGAAATTCTGTTAAGAATTTTCGTTACGAAATTCTATTAAAGAATTCTATTTCTTCTGCAGACATTTTGGGTATTACACAGAAAGCCCAAGCCCATCAGGAGGCCAAATCCAATTCCTCTTTTAGGTCCTTATTATAGCCTCTGGATAGAGTCTCGAATCCACCTAAGAGAATTCTGGAAGAGTTTCGGATAGGAAATTTTGTTAAGAATTTTTTCTAGAGAAAAATTTTGTTAGGAATTTCTGTTAAGAAATTCTGTTAAGAATTTTCGTTACGAAATTCTATTAAAGAATTCTATTTCTTCTGCAGACAAAATTTGTTAAAAATTTTGTTAAGAAATTTTATCAGAAAATAAATTTTCTTAATTAAGAAATTTTGTTAAGAAATTAATGAAATTTTATTAAGTAATTTTATTAAGAGAAAGATAAAATTTAAACAAGGAAATTTATTAAGAAACTAACAAAATCTTATTAAGTGATTTATTTCTAAATAAATCTAGATAAGATAAGTTTATTAGATTTTTTATAATAAAATCTTATTAAGAGATTTATTTCTAAATAAATCTAGATAAGATAAAGTTATTAGATTCTTTCTAATAAAATATTATCAAGAGATTTATTTCTAAATAAATCTAGATAAGATAAGATTATTAGATTGTTTCTAATAAATTCTTCTTAAAGATTTTATTAGATTTTTTTCTAACTAAATCTAGATAAGGAAATTTATTAGAATCTTTCTTAAATTTCCATGATGGCTTAGCTATATAAAGGAGGGCTTGCAAGAGGGAAAGACAATCAATTCCTAAACCCTTTTCCCCTTGCTCTAAGTGGCCGGCGCCCCTTTCCTTTCCCCTCCCCCTTTAGCTAGGGTCGGCGCCCCTAAAGGACCTCTCTCCCTTGTTCGCCTACCCCCTCTCTTCTCCCTTTCCTTGCTAAGGTCGGCACATAAGGTGAATCCATCATCCTAGGGCCGGCGGCCAAGAAGAAGAAGGAAGAAGAAGAAGAACAAGAGAAGGAGAGGAAGGTTCCCTATTTGCTAGCCATCGGATAGAAGAGATTTGGTGGAGTTATCTCGAAGGTTCGTTGCCCACACAACATTCGAGAAGAGGAAGAGGAATACAGCAGAAGATCAAGAGGTCTTCGGGTAAAAGTCCCTTACACATCTCAAAGAAGAAAGGTACAATTTATTTACTCCGCTGCGTAAATTATTTTTCTTCGTATGGACCCTGGATACCAAACACAAGAGCTCAATGATCTTAATGCATCAATCAACCTCCTAGTTGATTGATTATGAGGGCCACTTGATAAGATTTCATTTCTGGAAAATTTTTTGTCCGGCAAGAATTCAACGGAGCAAAATTTTAAGGTTCCCATCAGGCTTTTGTGTTGGTATTTAGGATCTAGTTATATAAAGGAAACAACTTATGCAGCGGAAAATAAATTTGTACCTTTCTTCTTAAAATTATGTAAGAGTTTTTATCCGAATACCTCTTGATCTTCTGCTATATTCCTCTCCTCTTATTGGACGTTGTGTGGGCAACGATCCTCCAAGATAAACCACCAAGTTTTTCTTCCTTCTATCCAATGGCAAGCAATGAAAAATCCTTCCTCTTCTTCTTCCTTTTCCTCTTCTTCTTCTTTCTCTTTTGGCCGTCGGCCGTAGCAAGGACCCTAGTAGAAGGGGAAGGGGAGGAGGCTTGGGCGAACAAGGAAGGAGGAGATTATTAGGGGCGCTGGCCCTAGCAAAACCAAAAGGGGAAAAACCACCTTGATGCCGCCGGCCCTAGCAAAGGAAAAGGAAAGATTTTGTGTGTTTTTTCCCTCTCACAAACCTCCCCTTTTATAGTTATGCCATCTTAGAAAATTTAGAAAGAATCTAACAAATTTTTCTTATCTAGATTTAGTTAGAAAAAATCTAATAAAATCTCTTGATAAGATTTTGTTAGTTTCCTAATAAATTTTATTAACTAAATTTTATTATTTTCTTAACAAAACCTCTTAATAAAATTTTGTTAATTTCTTAACAAAATTTCTTTATTAAGTTTTATTATTTTCTTAACAAAATTTCTATGAAAAATTTATATCAAAATTTTGTTTACGATTTTGAAGAAATAGAATTCTTAACAG
>NC_133873.1:568787-572590 GCF_044706935.1 Curcuma longa | reverse complement strand
GTACCACTACAACAAATTTGACTTTCTGCAGCACATCTTTAACAACGCACAATTATAATGTGCTGTTAATAATAATATTTTCGGCGCACCTAATAAGTGCGCTGCAGATAATATGTTATATTTTAAAATTAAAAGCGCACAAATAATAATGCGCTGCGAATAGTATTTTTAACAGCGTACAAAAATTATACGCTGTTAAAAGAGGGTTAAAAAAATAACATTGATAGCGCGGATAGGTGATACGCTATTAAAAATATATTTAAAAGGTTGCTTTTTATCTTTTCCTAGCCGGCCAGGATGCTTTAGGTTTTCCGCGACTCCTCTATTCTTCGTCCGACGTCGCGCTTGCGCCCGCCCGCCCGCGCTGTGCTGGCCCCCGCTCTGCCGCCCGCCCGCTCTGTGGATGCCCGCGCTCTGTCGGCCTCCCGCGCTCTGCCGCCCGCCCGCGATCTGCCGTCCGCTCGCCCTCTGCCGCCCGCCAGCGCTCTGCCGCCCGCCCGCTCTGTGGCTGCTCGCGCTCTGTCGGCCTCCCGCGCTCTGCCGCCCGCCCGCGATCTGCCGTCCGCTCGCCCTCTGCCGCCCGCCAGCGCTCTGCCGGCCTTCTGCTCCATCGACGTGGTTCCATGGCCGATTGAAATCCTCTTCGTTCTCCGCCGTTGCGATGCCTCGGTAGTAATGACGTTTTCTTCCTTCCTTCTTTTTGGTTTCCTTTTTATTTCCTCCCGTTCGAATTAGCCGTGCATTTTTACAAATCCTAATATTTTGGACTCAGGTACTACTGCGATACTTATTTGACTCATGATTTTGTAAGTTCCCCATTTCTTTCGTGTTTTCCTTGAATCTCGATTGATTATAATGCATGTTCTCTATTTGAGCTTATCTGATGGCATGAAAGTGTATGTTAGGTTGATGCATGTACTTGAATTTCAATTTTTAGATCAAGTTGGATATTTTGGTTTCAGCTTGGTCTCGGCTGTGACTGCGCGAATATAGCATTAGGTTGATTATTTGTAATTGACAACAAATTAAAGCTTTAATGGATATTAGATCTTTCCATTTGCCATATCATTGTTCCTTTATTCAATTGTGAAATTATAAAGGAAATAGCTATTGGCATCACTGATATTTCTTTAATAAAAGAAACTATAATCTTTTATATGATCTTGATTTTTTTTTCTGAGTCTTTTATCTCACTCCAAACACTGTTATCTAATTTGGGACTCTTACGGGGTTCTCCTAATTAGCTTTTGTATAGGATATTGTTACACATTTTATGAATACTTTATAAACTTCATCGAAGATGTATTGACTTTCTATGTGTGGAATGCTATAACTTGCATCATATGATGCTTAGGCTTCCATCCTGCGAACCAGGCCTGTACCTTGCTATTTCCTTTATTTTGCATCACCTATTTTGCTTAACTCGCACGTTGTAACGTGTGGGTTTGATTTTCATTAAACTGAAATAGATTTTCATTAGATTTGTTAGCTCAATTGTCAGATTTTATGAAGCTCAAATTTATAGTTATTCTAATGAGATACATATATCATATGAAGCTCAAATTTGTCAGGCCTGTACCTTGCTATATATCAACAACACCTCTTGATGTTGATAGACTTGATATTAATATTACTGAGAAGGAACCATATACAAGGAATGAGTGTGATGGAATTGATGTGATTGATCCATGACTACACTTTGTAAGTGTCATTATATGTTGCATAGTTAAAATTTTATTGTTTCTATATTTTTCCCACTTATTTATCTTCAATAATGTATCATGTCATATTATTTATGAGCAGGTTATTATATAGCATTTAAAAGATGAAAAATGGGAAAAAATGGAGCAAGTCAGTTGGAGATGAAATTCAGGTGATATTGTATTTTTTTTTAAATCTTGGTTTACTATAGTAAAGTATAGTTATATATTCCATTCTCTTTATGCTATTTTGTAGGCTAATATAGTGAAGAGGCTATCAAGAGTGGACTCTAATACTTCACCTAATTCAGAAGAGGCTATCAGGAGAGGCTCCATTTTATTTGTTTTTCTAGGTTGCAATTAGTCAACTAAATCATAAATCAGTCAATTGCAATAAATAACAATGAAACAAGATGATATTGGTCATTGGAAGCTTAGGTCCAGAATTGTTCTCTTTTCCCCAATTGTCTTATGCTTTTAGCTTTTTAACTGTTATTCTTGGGTGTTTAGGTGGAAGCAATCCGAAATCTATTTGCTGCACTGTTCCTTACTTGCATTGGCATGCTCATACATGTTCAGTTCCTCTGGCACCATGTTGATATATTGTTAGCATCAGTTATTCTGGTTGTGATAGTTAAGACAGTTGTGGCAACTGTTGTAGTGAAAGCCTTTGGATACGACATCAAGACAACATTTCTCGTTAGTATAATTTCTGAAATTTTTATTATTTGTTAGAATTCTTTGTTTTTTGTGTCCTAATGGTATATTACTATTTATTTGCAACCAAGGTGAGTTTGTCATTAGCTCAAATTGGGGAATTCACATTTGTTCTGTTAAGTCGAGCTTCAAATCTTCATCTAATTGAGGTGAATTTCTGCATTTTTTTCTTCTCATGTTTGGATTAGGTTGAGTTGGATTTCAGATTTTTTCCCTCTTTGATCTGTCATCTTTATATTTCACACACACACACACATTAGATTATGATTTTGTTCTCATCCTTTGCAGGGGAAAATGTACCTATTACTTTTAGGAACAACAGCACTTCGCCTGGTGAGTTTTTTGTATTTCTGTTTATTCAACTATTACCTTCTTTATTTTGTTTTCGTTGTTCCGAAGTTGAACTCATTCCTCCTGGATCATCACTTAGCCATCTTTTAACGATCTTGATTAGCTTTGAACAATTCCCAATTCGCTTATTGCTGGTTATGCATTTCTTATCTATTTTAGATTTTCTTCTTTCCACACTTATTGCTGATTGTTTATAGAATCTTTTCTTATTGCTGATTTTCTTATTTCTTATATGCATTTCATATACAGAATAGTTTGCCAGTGAGTGTTGGAGATATCAGTGTTAATGCTAAATGTAAGCTGCTTTATTAGTCTGTTGATGGAGCTGTTGCAGAAGGTCAAATTGCATCCACGGATCTAAAAGTAAAAGTACATCACGTTCCTCTTGGTGGATCTTATTGGAAAGTTTGGATTGATAGTCTTTGTGGAGAAAGTGGAGCTAATTCGACTAAACGAAGAGATGTTTTTTTCTTGAGGATGTAATAGGAAGCACGGTCGCTTGGGCATCAACGTTTATAGTTTTGTCTGACTGATATAGATTTGATCATATACTGTTTATAGTAAAGATGAATTTTTGTTTGGATTGTTTTATCTAACTAAATGTAGATGATTATTTCTTATATATATGCACATTGTTTGAGCTCTACTTTGTATGTGGTATTTGTGTATTGGATTATAAATATTATAGCTTTGAGCAGGTTATATTATTTGTATTTGTATTATATTTGTGTATATAGGTATATTATATCTTAAGAATATAATTATTCGCAACGCGCGGGATGTGCGCTGTGGAAAATTACATCGGCAGCGTGTGCCCGCGTGCTGCGGATGCAACTTTTCGCAGCGCGCGCACGCATGCTGCGGATGCAACTTTCCGCAGCGCGCGCCCGCATGCTGTGGATGCAACTTTTTGCAGCACGCGCCCCGCGCGCTGCGGATGAATTATAACTTTCAACAGCTTGGAGTTATGCAGCATGCGATGTGCGCTGCGGATAGCTTAATTGCGCACTGCGGAAAGTCAAATTTGTTGTAGTG
>NC_133873.1:565573-568687 GCF_044706935.1 Curcuma longa | reverse complement strand
ACTTTCAGGCACATTAGGACAGATCTCATGAAGTACAAATTTGTACTCTTCGGCAGTCAAGACAATGTCCAAGTTCTGTTTCCAATCAATATAATTAAGACCAGTAAGTTTATTTTCTTTTAGAATGATAGCAAGTGGGTTGAAAGCCATACTGAAATCCTGAGAATCATAAATTAATTACTTGGTTAGAAAACTTTAGAATTTAAAATTATATTGATTCCTCAAATAATATAATTTAAATTCATCAACACCTCAAACACCGGGAATTACGTATGCCACAATCATGTGGACATATACGAATTCAAGCATTTGTAAGAGGAGGTTTTACCCATTAATTTTATTTGACACAAAGATAATAAAATTAATAGTTGGTTTATCATTGGTCGTGCTGAGAATAGTAGTGACTCTGATGGGGAGGATACTATTAAATATGCCTAAGTGTGCACCATTACTTGATACTAAGTCCATTATTTAGGATTGTGCCCCTTCAGATGGAGAATATCACACGCTCCTAAATAACTTTCTATAATAATCCATAACGGAAGTTTGATCTAGTGATCTGCAAAATAAACTCATCCGATATAGAGGAAGGCACTCAGAGCCAACCCGAAAGTTTGAATTGCATCACATACAAACTAGTAATGGAGACCATGAGATTAAATTAAATAATCCCTCTCCACTTAGTTATTTAAATTTTGAGGAATTTTAGAGCATGAATCCATATAATAGTATGTAGAGCATTCAAATAAAAGCATAGCATATTAGACAGCATAAAAGGTAATAAATATGAAAAAGTAAATTTTCAACTATTATGGTCTCTTCAAAATCTGTCGTTCTTCAATATGCCACTAGTGGATGTAGTCGCGTCTATCTCGTTTCCTTATCTACTGTGCCTCTGGTCATCATCACGTAAAAGAAAGCCGCAACAACATAAAATAAAATTAACCACCATGTTTTTTCTTCCTTCTATCTGATGGCAAGCAATGAAGAATCCTTCCTCTTCTTCTTCCTTTTCCTCTTCTTCTTCTTTCTCTTTTGGCCGTCAGCCCTAGCAAGGATGAACACCTATGTGTGTCGGCCCTAGTAGAAGGGGAAGGGGAGGTGGCTTGGGCGAACAAGGAAGGAGGAGATTCTTAGGGGCGCTGACCCTAGCAAAACCAAAAGAGGAAAAACTACCTTGATATCGCCGGCCCTAGCAAAGGGAAAGGAAAGATTTTGTGTGTTTTTTCCCTCTCACAAACCACCCTTTTTATAGCTATGCCATCTTAGAAAATTTAAAAAGAATTTAACAAATTTTTCTTATCCAGATTTAGTTAGAAAAATCTAATAAAATCTCTTGATAAGATTTTGTTAGTTTCTTAATAAATTTCCTTAACTAAATTTTGTTATTTTTTTTAACAAAACCTCTTAATTAAATTTTGTTAATTTCTTAACAAAATTTTTTATTAAGTTTTGTTATTTTCTTAACAAAATTTCTATGAAAAATTCATATCAAAATTTTATTTACGATTTAGAAGAAATAAAATTCATAACAAAATTTCATAACGGAAATTCTTAACAGAATTTTTCTATGAAATATTCTTAACAGATTTTCAAAATTCTTAATAGAATTTCCTAACCGAAATTCTTACAGAATTCTCTCTTAGGAGGATACGAGATTTTATCCAGAGGTTACAGCAGGGACCTAGAGGAGGAATTGGTTTTGGCTTCGTGATGGGCTTGGGCTTCCTGTGTTCTCCCTGAAACACCCAACTCAAGTGCATTAATAGCGTATTTTAACGCTTTTCGAAGTTCGATAAAATTCTGCGTGCGGAAGCGTAAGCGAAAATGCGATTTGCAAGTATAAGAGATTGTGCAGAAAATAAAAGACTCGGTTGTTTTTTACTTGGTTCACAGCGATACGCTGCTACTCCAAGGCCCACGGTCTTTGACCGTTTACTTTGGGCAATCCACTAGTATACTTGCTCCTTGCGGTGGCAAGTATGTCGAAAACCGATTACAGAAAGCTCGATTACAATAAAATGATCAAAATGACAATACAATCTTTGTTTACCACTTTTCGCGCTTCCCGGAGTATGATTTCGGCGTCTCGGTGCTTGTTGAAGTAGCTTGATGTAGTCTCGGCACCAACGTCGAAGATCGGATGCTAAATGGACACAAGGAAGGCGTTTGGTCGTTGAAAAGAATTGATTCCTCGAGAGCTGCTCGCGTCTGCCTTATATAGGCGCCCTGAGTCGACTCAGATAGGCATCTGGGTCGACTCCAGCTGACGTGGCGGATAAAAGTTTATCGGCTTCGCTGCTTATCCTTCCTGAGTCGACTCCAGCCTGGTTCTGAGTCGACTCCAGTCGCGGTGGCGGCGGAGACGATAAGACCTTGACCTGAGTCGACTCAGATCGCCGTCTGAGTCGACTCCAGCTTCGCTGGCGGCGACTTTTGTCTCGCTGACTTCCGGTTCTGTGCTGATTGGGCTGGAGTCGACTCCAGAACTCATCTGAGTCGACTCCAGACCCGAAAACTTGAATTTTCGGCCGGAGTTTCACTTTTTCAAGCTCTTCTTTCCTGCAAATTAAGTTAGCTCGAAATACATAGTAATTTAACAAACCGGTCAGCTTACCGAACCGATTTCGAGTCTTAACTTCGGATCTCCGGTGAGATCCTGGGTTAGACCGGCGCCTACTGTCCCTCGTAGGAACGCGTTCTCACCCACTCCCCTCGGGAGAATTTACCTGATGCCAACTCAGTCCTCCTGACCTGTTGGACTTTTGCTCGGCTCTGTCGTTGCCCCCCAGGACTTTGAACGCAACTGATCCTCCTGATCAGTCCATTCTTCTCTGCAACTTGGTCCTCCTGACCCAAGTCCATTTCATCCGCAACTACCCAAGTCCGGATCTTGCCTGGTGCACGTTGACTTTGCCAAGTCTTCCTGCCTAGACTTACTAGGACTTTGACCTGTTTCTCTGCAATCTTATTTCAACGCAGTTAGCCAAACCACATACTTAACTTGATCCTAGTTCCATAATCAAAACACAGGTTTGACCTGCTAGTGCTTCCTGCACTAACAGAAGGTCGTGCCTTCCAGGCACGGCCGTGTGCACGGAGGCGAGCTGCTAC
>NC_133873.1:563799-565473 GCF_044706935.1 Curcuma longa | reverse complement strand
AACTTGCTAGCACATTTGGTTATCTAAGGCTTTTATTAGGCTTGCCATTTCTTCTTAGGTCCAAGGATCAATCCTTGGTCTCCCTCCATTATTTTTCTCTTCATTTTTGCAAAGCCCACATGGAATTAGCCCATTTAAGTATTTCTTTTCTATTCTAAATTATTTTTCAATCTTAGCCATCACTTATCAATATTTAAGAAAAATATTGAAGGCTTCTGGGGCGTTACAAAAGGATTTATTTCGTGTGTTCTCAACCCCGTTGCAAGCCTCCTCTTTTATAGCCTAGCCATCTCACAAACTTGGTATGATTTGTATCATAAATATGGTATGATTTAAATCATAAACATAGTACAATTATAATCAAATCAAATCTCTTATCAGATTTGATTAGAAAAATCATAACCAATTTTGTCGGTGGAAGAGATAAAATTATGAATTCAATCAAATCAAATCTCATCCAGATTTAATGTTAATCAAATCAAATCTAATTATCCAGATTTGATTCTAATCAAATCTCATTCAGATTTGATTCTAATCAAATCAAATCTCATCCAAATTTGATTCTTATCAAATCAAATCTCACCTTAGATTTGATTAGAAAAATCATAAATTAATTTTTTATACGAAAGAAAATTAATAATTTCGTAACGGAAATTTGAATCGAAATTTCTTAACAAAATTTTTCTCCGAAAAAATAATTTTAGAAATTCTTAAAATTTCCTATCTGAAATTTCATATAATTTTCTTAAGTAGATTACAAGGTTTTATCCAGAGGCTACAATTGGGACCTAGAGGAGAAATTGGTTTTGGCCTCCTGATGGACTTGGGCTTCCTGTTTTCTCCCTGAACACCCAACTTCAAGCCTATCAATAATAACTCATTCCACTAGAGAGTTATTATTGCACTACCGCACCAATATCATATTAGAGTATGAGCTCCTTTTTACTATAAGTACATTAATCTCTCTGTGTTTAAGATATCGTATGTCCGTTAATTAAATGAGTTACTGACAACTCGAATTTAATCAACTTCTAATACAAGAGTAGTACCACTCAACCTTATTATCATGCGGACAAGGTCCACTTGCAGGGTTTTCATGATAATCCTTATGAGCTCCTTAAGGGGACATCATCAGCCTAGATTATAGGACACAGTTTCCTTCTATAATCAACAACATACCATTTACATAATACTACTTCCTAACTCATCGGGCCTTTCGATCTATCATTCTAAATCTTACCCTTTGATGAATCAAAGAAGTACATACTAAGTACATGTGTTTGTTATCATATCGGGATTAAGAGCATGTACATCTATAGTAACAGAGGTTTATTTCGATTATATAGTGAGTATAAATCGAACAATCCTCAGATGGTCCTGCTCAATACACACTTAGTGTACTAGTGTAATTCTATAGTCAAGACAGACTAAAACCAAATTACACTACAACCACTCCAATGATTTGTCCAATCCATCTTGGTTGTGAACACTGTTTATAATCTATGAGGAACTGATAACATGGTCTTCTGTGTGTGACTCCGCACACCATGTTCATCTACAATATAGATTAAATAGACATTTGCATAAAACATAAATGCAAACATTGACCAAATATGATTCTTATTTCAGAATGTTTATTTACATAGCTAGGATTCTGGTATACTTACAACAAAT
>NC_133873.1:561934-563699 GCF_044706935.1 Curcuma longa | reverse complement strand
GCCGGCGCCCCTTTCTTCTCCTTTCTCTCTAAGGGGCGGCAATCTCTTGCCTCTCCTTTGCTTCTTTTGTGGCCGGTGCTCCTAGCCCCTCCTTTCTCAAAGAAAAGAAGAAAGGAAAGAAGGCAAAAGAAGTGGAAGAAGAGAAAGTTACTCCTTTCTTGATTGCCATCAAAGAAGAGTTTAGGTGGAATCATCTAGAAGGATCGTTGTCCACAAAACGTTCGAGAAAAGGAAAAGACATACATCAGAAGATCAAGAGGTCATCTACTCCTTCTAAACATCCCGAAGAAAAGGTGCAAGTTTATTGTTTCCGCTTTAAATAAATTGTTCCCTTTATCTTGGATCCTGTAAACCAAACACAAGAGTCCAATGATCTAAATGCGTTGATCAAACCTTGGTTTGATCAACTATAAGGGCAACTCAAATCCGTTTCTGAAAAAAATTTTGTTCTGCAAGAATTCAGCGGAACGGGTCTCCTAGTGTTTCCCAACAATCTCCACTTAATTGTTCTTTATGTGTGACCCTATAGGTTCTTGTAACACACTTAATTGTTCTTTATGTGTGACCCTATAGGTTCTTGTAACATTGGCAATGCTCCTAAATCGATTTAGAAACATAAGTAGTGAGCGGTATGTAGCAACACATCACTACTACCCAAGTTACAAGAATATTGAAATCCAACATCACCATTGTGACTACTAATTGTGACTCTTCACAATATGTGACATTGTCCTTCTATCCTTGATATCATGATTGATCAAACTGAGGCATAGACCGTGTCATCCTCTAATCAATCTATGTCTTGAACTCCAAGTAGACTCGCTACAATCAAACGAGCTCAACATCACATGTTGACTCATTTGAGCATGACCAAGAACTTTAGTGGTTTCACTCTATCAAGAACTATGATATCACTCCTGTCATATAGGAGGGATAAATCCCATCTACATCACTCACATCCCTCCGCATAATTTGTTACATACTAGTAATCACCTTTATAGTCCATCCAGTTATGAGTGACGTTTGACGAAGCCAAAGTAAGTAACTCCTTATGTAGGGAACCATGGTAACTTCAGGTCTAAGGACTAATAGTCATACTAATAGCCACATGAGAAAGTATATGACACTCGTATAACGATCCATGATACTTTCTCATGGTGGGTCATTCAGTATACATTCTTCAATGCATACCCATGTGTCAACTTGATATCTCATATTCATGACTTGTGAGATCAAGTCATCATGTTGACCTACATGCTAGTCTCGTCGCATTAACATTGTCCCTGAATGTTAATACTTGACTAGGAATCATTTAGAGTAGTGTTCTCTATATCATCTCACTATCGATTTAACCAATCGATTGATATAGATATGAATGCTCTACTCAAGGACGCTACTATACTTAGTTATTTGACACTAATACAAGTAAGTATAATAACCAAAATAAAAATGTCTTTATAAATAGAAGTTCATACAACAATCATCATATGATTGGCTCTAGGGCTCTCACTAATAGATTCGGCCATGGAATTATGGGAAAAGCTCATTGAACTCAATGAGAGTTCAAGCGAGTCATGGCGAGCCAAAAGAGATTTATTTGTGGGTCAACTTCAATTGTTCTCAATGAGGACCAATGAGAATGTGAGCCAAATGCATGGACGATTCAAGGAGATCGTGAACAGCCTCCATGTCATTGGTGAAAAGATTGACAACCGAGATCTAGTAACGTATGTGCTACAAGCTTTCCCCGAACCACTCTATGGGC
>NC_133873.1:552524-561834 GCF_044706935.1 Curcuma longa | reverse complement strand
TTTGTAGTGTTTGATTGCTTGGCGGCCCCCTCTGTTTTTATTTAAAAAAATATTTCCAAATCTAAGGGAGAGGTGGCCGGCCACAACAAGGAAGATTTGGTTCAATTAATGAACCAACTTTGTATTAAAGAGAAATAAAACCAAACCAAAGAGATATCATCCATTGGATACAACTTAACCTCATCTAATGGTTCTAATATAATCTACTTTAATACAACTTAATTGCTCCGATCCAACGGACACAATTAAATGGCTTGGGCGTGGGCTATAGAGAACCAAACTCGGTTCACCTTGTGAACCGAGTTTTGCATTTAAAGAGATTTAAAACCGAACCGGAGAGATCTTGTCCATCGGACGCAACTAGATCGCATCCAACAGTTCTAATCTAATCTCTTTTGATCCTCTTTATTTATTTCGATCCATTGGATGCAACTTGATCTAATCCCTTGGATACAAGTTGATCTCATCCATTAACTTATCCTATGTGTTGGTGCAATAGTTGCCCCAAGTGCATTGAGTTTCAATGTTTGGCTAAACTATGTTTAAAGTTAGGCAATTCTTGTTGATCTAACATGTGTGATGCAAGTTTGCAGGAAAGTCCAAGCGTAGTCTTGGCAAAAGAAAAGTCCAAGTGGGTAGTCTTGGCAAAGAAAAGTCCAAGTGTGGTCTTGGCAAAGGAAAGTCCAAGGGTGGTCTTGGCAAGGAAAAGTCCAAGGGTGGTCTTGGCAAGGAAAAGTCCAAGTGGTAGTCTTGGCAAGCAAAAGTCCAAGTGGTGGTCTTGGCAAGGAAAAGTCCAAGTGGTGGTCTTGGCAAAGACTTGACATGACGAAGCTGATGGAAGCATCTCAGGCTAGTGCAGGGATGATGGAGCATCCAGGGAGGCATGAGGCTGTGGGAGATGTTTGAAGGCCGAGGTCTAGGTCAAGAGAAGCTGAAATGTGATTTTTCAGCTTCACCAGTTGACTGGCCCTGCCAGCAGTCGACTGCTCATAAATCAGACGCACACAGAAAAATCAGTCGAGCCAGAGGAAGACAGGAGTCGACTGGGCAGTCGACTGGTGTTATGGTGAGTCGACTGTTGCCAGTCGACTGGTCTTGAACAGTCGACTGTGATTTGAACGTTGCAGAAAATTGGCAAGCATTTAATGCGCTTTAATGCGAGATTTTGTTGCCGATTGAAGGCATCAGTCGACTGGCCCTGCCAGCAGTCGACTGATGTTGCAGAGATTATAAAAGAAGCCTGCGCGAGAACAACTCAAGATTTTGCAAGATTCTTTTTGCTATTCTTTCATTCTTTTGTGCTTCTTCTGAGAACTTGTTTGTTCTCTATTCTCTGCTTTCTTCCTCTCCTCCTAAACACTATTTTATATCATTTTGAGGAGATCGAAAAAGGTGTAAAGGTTTCTCCGCCTTCGAAGTTTTCGAGAAGGAGAAGATTCATAGTGCATCGGGTGTGTGCGTGCGTGTGGATCCTTGGATTAGTCACCTCTGCGGAGGTGGATACCAAGTAAACAAACCGGGTTAGCATTGATCTCTTACTTTCTCTTTTATATTTTTGCTTCCGCTAATCTCTGTGCAGAGAAAGATCAAGAAAAATTGAGAAACGCTATTCACCCCCCCTCTAGCAAACCAACCGATCCTAACACTATCATCCTACAGTCGAGAATCAATCTCATCCATCGGTAGAGATTAAATCTCATCCGACGGCTGAGAACTAATCTCTTCCGTTTGATTGCATCTTTTAGAGATTTCTTTAGGCTACAGCAGGGACCTCGAGGAGGTATTGGATCTGGCCTTCTGATGGGTTTCGGATCCCGTATTCAACCCCGAATACACACCTACATCCATCAACAATGATCCATTCCACTAGAGGATCATTGTTGCACTACCAATCCAATCCCCAAATTACGTTATGGGTTCCTTCTTATTATTTTATGCATTGCTCCCCGTGTTTAAGATATCGTATGTCCATCAATTATTTGAGTTCACTGACAACTCAATAATCGACATCTATGTCCTTGAATAGTACCACTCATCCTTATTGTCAGTCGGACTAAGTCCACTTGCAAGATTTGACTTGACAATCCTTATGAGCTCTCTAAGGGGACATCATCAGCCCTACTGGGACACGGATTCCTTCTATAATTAACGGCACACCATATAGATAGTAACATCACCCAACTTACTGAGAATATTTGATCTGACGGAAAGATCTCACCCTTTGGTAAATCAAAGTGATAATTACTAAATATATATGCCCGTTTATTATATCGGGATTAAGAGTGCATAAGTATAATAACAGAGGTCTTGTTCAATTTATGAGTCAGCGTAAATTGAACAACCTCAATGGTCCTACTCAATACACACAAAGTGTACTAGTGTAATTCTACAGTCAAGATAGATAGTTACTGAATTACACTACAACCGTTCCCGATGGTTTGTCCAAAGTCATCTTGGTTGTGAGCCTTAATTTATAATTTACAAGGAGCTGATAATCATGATCTTCTGTGTCTCACAGACACCATGTTATCTACAATGTAAATTAAGAGGACATTATTGCAAAATAATCTATTGCAATCATTTGACCAAAACATGATACCTTTATTTCATGAAATGTTTATATACAAAAGAGCTAGTCTTTTCAGTATGGATTACCCTTACACATCCACACATGTTTTCTATACATATCTATACATTCTTTTTATTTTACTTGTTTTTTTAGACATATCATATTCAATCCGTAGTTCGCATAATTCGCATTTTCTTTTATTTCGCACATTATCATGTTTGACATGTATCTAGTTATTTTTTCTTATAGTGTGACATTATCATGTTAAAATTTAATGTATTTTTGAAAGTATGTTCATATGTTTAGTGATTTATTTTCTTCTATTTGTAATTATAGGACATGATTGTTTAACAAAGAATATATTGATAGGGCAAGAATAGCAAGAAGAAATTTAATCTTGATCAATGGTAGCAGAGAGGGTTGAGATGATAGTAAGCTAAGGTAATTATGTTGAGTGCATGTGTAAGTTAAATCAAATGTGTTCTACCTGGTGCATTTGGCCTAGTGGATCTAGCTTAAGTTATCTCAGTCCAATCTAAACTAGTTAGACCAAGTCTTAGTACTAAGTCGTCCCTTAATGAGTTGTTTTAGAAAAGCTTTGTCTATGGCACGTGATTAGTTTAATGATGTCCTCATCACTCACCACAACCTGAAAGCTTATTTTAGAAAAATACTTGCTTAGAGAACCCATAGCTAAGTTTAAATATAACACAAGAGCTAACTTTCTTAGACAATCATTTTTAAAATTGAAAAGTCATCTCACAAAACCTATAAGTTTACCTTGTTTGATCTCTTAGAATCAATGAGATGTTAAATAAAATGAATAAATTATTAATTCTTTCTATACATCTACTCAGCTTAAACCTATAGGAATTAGAAAATTAATAGATAAGTAGAATAGATTTATGTTAATATCTATTTTTTTTTTACTTTGGAACTAGGTTAGACCCTAACTTAGAATTCATGTACCAATAGAACTAGGTTGTCTTTTGCATCTCACAATATCTAGGTTTAACTTGTTTATATATTGAGCCATGTAGACAGACATGAGATGTTAGGATCTACCCCTTGTTTCTGATGTAGACAAGTGCATCGACATGAACCAAGGGCTTTGACCTTCTTGATCTCGTGCTTAGTGAATCCCTTTTTCTTTTTTGAATATTTTCTGAACTAGATTGACTAGTTCAGAGGTAATTGCCTCATCATCTTCTAAATTTGATTCATCTTCGAATTCAAGTTTAGCTCAAACTTTGGGATTCGACTCCTTAGTCTTGAATTTACCTGTAATTAAAGCAACACCTTTCTCAACTAGTATTAGTTTGTTCATGTAATTCAAATTTAGAAAATAACTCATCTAACTTTATTTTTGAAAGATCTCAAGAGACCTTGTAAGCATCAACCATCGATGCCCACAAGATATTTCTCGGAAATGCTCTCAAAACATACCTGATTACATCCCCATTCTTGATTGGTTGTCTAATTGCATGGAGTCCATTGAGAATATCTTGAACCTAAGCGTGTAGCTCGCTTGCTGACTTTCCATCCTATATTTTTATATTATACAATTTATTTAATATTAAATCATGCTTGCTTACCTTTGTGTAAGAGGTCCCATCATGTAGTTTAATAAGTTTATCCACAAATTTTTTGCTGATGAAAGTTTTGACTCAGTTGAGTTCTTCCTTGGTGAAACTGCACCTGAGGGTTTGAGTGGTCCTAGCATCAGCTTCAATCCACTTCTTGGATACATTGTCCCATTTGTTACATGGTTGTGGAATTCGTTCTCTGTCGGTGAGGATAGTGAATCTGATTTGAATCACTATCCATGTTTCCACTTGAGTCTTTAGGTGATACTCCATTCGAGGCTTCCAGTAGCCCAAATCATCACCAAAGAAAAGACAAAGTCTAGTAGTATTGTAGCCTTCTTGATTAGCCATTAGAGTAAATCTCTTGCACGAACAAAAATGAGAAAAGATGTTTCAAGATTTAGTCTTGAATTAGTAGTGCAAAAAAATTTAATAAAAATAAATGAGAAATAAAGCGATAAAAAAAGTTGCTCAAACTTGTGGTTGCATCAATTTAGAGCACCCTCGCTCTGTTATCAATTAATTGATCAATGAATGCTTTAGAGGGGTGAATTGTGCATGTTGCTTTTTCACTTTCTCTTTTAAAAGTTGATAGTGGAAAATAGAAACAAGAAGAAAAATAATTTTTCTTTTTACTTGGTTCACAACCTATAGCTACTACTCCAAAACCTACAGTCGATGATCGCTTTCAATGGGCAATCCACTAATGTCCTTCTTAAAGAGGAATGAGGTTCATTTTTTTACATAGAAGATTGCAATAGATAATAAGTTTACCAATCTTATTGAAAAGAAAACATGAAAAGATGAAAAACTAACACAAAAAAGTACCAAAAAAGGGTTTAAAACAAGAGCATAATTATCGAAGCAGCACGTCAACGTTGTGTTAGAATTTTAAAGCAGAACGTGAGTATGATGTAGTGAAAATTGTTATTCTGAAGCTACTGGTCGAAGTTGTAGGATCGTTGTAACACGCTAGAGGGGGTGAATAGTATGTTGTCGCTTTTTCAAAATCGTTCGTTCTAACAAAAACACTTGCAGCGGAATATTAGAAACACAACACAGGGGTCACGCGGATTTTTTACTTGATTCCTAATCCCCCAGGGTTAGTACATCCAAGGCCTATGCACGAGAGGCGCCCGTCCATTAGTGGTCTCTTTTCTAAACTTTGTTCGGAGGTGAAGAAACTTGTATTACAGTCTGATAAACAATAACAGAAATTAAAGAACAGAAAGGACAAGTAAGAAAGAATAACCAAAATCTTGATCGCTGATTTAGAAGTCCTGAGCGCCGCGCACTCCTTCTGAATCTTTCCCGGGTTATTCGCGTTCAGAATCATCGCTAGTCGAAGAGGAGAACTTGTGAATTGATATTTTGGATGTGCACGTCTCCCCTCCTTTTATAGCAGGCTCATGTTGACTTGAGCCAATCTCAAGTCGATTCCACGTAAGCTCGATCCTCTTTCTCCACGGCTGACTTGGCCTTCAGGTCGACGTGAAATTGACATGGCATATCTTGATAAACGTTGGCTTCCGTGACCCTTATCGGTGCTCAGGTCGACTTGACTTCATCTCAAGTCGACTTTATCCACTCAAGTCGACTTTACTCAATCTTAGGTGAACTTGAGTCACTTTGACTCAAGTTTGACTTAGGTTTGACCTGAGTAGACCCTAGGCTTGGTTCAGCTGTCTTTGTTTGTTTCACCTCTCCTTTCTCCATCTTGCTTCTAGCTCCTGGTTTGTACAAGACAAGCATACAAACAAACAGACAATCCTAAACCTTACCTTGTGTGTCTAACTTCGGATTTCTACCGAAATCCTGGGTTAGTTTGACACCTACTATTCCACACTGGGAATGCGCCCTTACCCACTCCCCTAGGGAGAAGTTTTGCAAACAAGTCCTATAGACTTATTGGACTTCCTGCTTAGCCATGGTCCCCAACCCCCAGAAATTTTCTGCTGCAGCTTGGTCCTCCAGACCAGCCCAGACTTGTGCTGCGACTCGATCCTCCAGACCAGCCCAAACTTCACCAACCCTCTAGTCCTCTTGACCATACCCAATTGAATTTGGCCTTGCTTCCCAATCCTCCTCACACAGCATGGACTTGCACTTGGTGCACTCGACCTGCTAAGACTTCTACCTAATCCTCCAAACCAGGACTTCCCTTTGCCTAGCCTACAACTAGGACTTTCCCTTACTTGTGATGGGTTAGTCTTGAAAAATCGTTCCGATAGATTCTTATAGAACAAAAATTTCTTGGAACGATCTCAAGTTGCCCGATCGTTGGGCTCTTGTGTTTGGTTTACAGGATCCAAAAATAATAATTTAACTAATGTGGAAACGTTAAATTATACCTTTCTTCTGACGTTTCGGAAGACCGAAGTTTGTACCCGAAGACCTCTTGATCTTCTGCCGTATTCCTCTCCTCTTCTCGAACGCTGTGTGGGCAACGATCCTTCGAGAATATCTCCACCAAAACTCTCCCTCCGATGGCTACCAGGCTTTCCTCCCGAAGAGAAGAAAAGAAGAAGAAGAGGTTGAAGAAGGCTTGCCGAGAGAGTCTCGGCCACCACACCCACGAGAGGATTTCTATCGCATGTTTCAACCTCTTCCTTGCCTCTTCTTTTATAGCCTTACCATCCTTTATTTATGGTATAATTAGAGCCATAAATAAGGTATAATTATTCCATAAATATGGTATAATTTGATTCAATCAAATCGGAGAGATTTGGAATAATTCCGGAAGTTACCATAACGAACATAGGCCTTTAATCGATCAAGGAATCGATTAAAACTCCGTAACTTCTTCTCATTAACGCAAGTAATCGATCAACCGATCGATTACAAGCCTCTTAATCGATCAACCGATCGATTACAGGCCTGGTAATCGATCAACTGATCGATTACCTGTCGTTCTGTCCGGAGGTTTTGTAATCGATCAGCTGATCAATTACCAAGGTGTGTAATCGATCAGCTGATTGATTACACAGCCTTTCATGGGCTGAATATCGGTTTCTTCACGAATTCTTTCAAGGTGGACTTGAGGTTTCCCAGAGGCTACAACAGGGACCTAGAGGAGGAATTGGTTTTAGCCTTCTGATGAGCTAAGGCTTCCCGTGTTCGCCCCGAACACACAACCTTAGTTCATCAATAATAACTCATGCCACTAAAGAGTTATTATCGAACTACCACACCAATCCCATATTATAATATGGGCTCCTTCTTACTATAAGTACATTAGTCTCCCTGTGTTTAAGATATCGTATGTCCGTCAATTAAAATGAGTTACTGACAACTCGTATTTAATCGACATCTAATCCAAGAGTAGTACCACTCAACCTTATTATCATGCGGACAAAATCCACCTGCAGGGTTTACATGATAATCCTTATGAGCTCCTCAAGGGGACATCATCAACCTAGATTATAGGACACAGATTCCTTCTATAATCAACAACACACCATGTACATAATACTACTTCCTAACTCATCGGGCCTATTGATCTATCGATCTAGACCTCACCCTTTGATGAATTAAAGAAGTACATATTAGGCACACGTGTTTGTTATTATATCGGGATTAAGAGCATGTACATCTATAGTAACAGAGGCTTAGTTCGATTATATAGTTGATGATTGGTTTAATTGGCATGGTATTTTACTTCGAATTAATAAACATTTGAGTTTATTTTGGTTAAATAATGCGTTTTGGTGTTGAAATTGATATTCATGATTTTCTTTAGAGTTTATTCGAATTTGATTAATCATGATTGGTCTTTTAATTTTTGGTTTTAGGTTAAGACCGGGATCATTGACGAGCTCGGTTAGCCAGGTTAATTTACTGTTGAACTTGGCTGATCAAATCAGTGAATCAAGCCAAAAATTGAGCCCAGGAATTGGATCAAAGTGTGAACTAGACCAGATTAATTAAACTCGGTTCACTGGAGAATTGGACCCGGTTCATTGGAGAAGAAAAGGGCAGAGTTTGAGAAGAGAACAGTAGCTTCGGCAATTTTGGATCGCGATTCCTTTCTCCGCGCGCGCGACACCGACGCTGAGCTCCTTTCGCAATTCCAGATCTCCGATCATCTTCCTTCTTCAACGGCGTTTCCGCAATCTTAAACAACCAGCAAGAGGAATTCCAGATCGCGATCACTACCATGTTCAAGACGCCATTTCTTCTCTCCGCAATCACTGAATCAGCATATCACGGGGCGTTCTCCATGATATGCGATTTCCAGCTGATTTAAGGGTTTCTCTGGAGTTTTCCAAGGAATCCGGTAATCAATCCATTTTCAGATTCAACAGAGAATTAATTTCCAGATCTTGTATTGTTCTTGATCTCCGATCGCCGCTACATCCTCTGCTTTTCACGCAACAATAATCTCAGCTAGACGGGGCGTTCTCTGCAGCTGGGATATCTTAGAATCACTGGATGAAGGTTCGGAAGACGTTGTTGAGAACCTACAAGGGCGTTCCTGAGGCTTCTTTGCAGATCCGTGAAGAGAAGGGAGTTGATCTTGGATTTGGAGTTTGTGAATGTTTTTCTGAATTTTTCTTAACCTAGATTTCAGAATCGTTTCATTGAGCATTTGCTGATTATTTTGTTTCAGATTAAAGAACATTTCATTTGTTGATTTAGAATTTTAATGATCATTGGATATGTGTGGTTATGATTTCAATTCATGATTAAGTCATTTAGTCTCAAATTTTAAGCATTTAAATTCAATAGTTAGGTTTCTGTCATTTGTTCTTTTAAATCAAGATAGGAAGCTTAGTTTAATTTCATTATAATTTAGAGCTTCATTGAATGTAGAATTAGATTTCATACGAATTTAAATTCTATGTTGCAGTCACTTTTGTCATTAAATCTGCATTTAATTAGTTATTTTTCCTGGTAATTCAGTAAACTTAGTTTAGCTGCAATTTCATTCGATTAATCCATTAGTTTAAATTTTTGGTTAACTTTTTGGCATTTTGAATTGTTGGTTTATAAAATTCCAAAAAGAAACAACTGAAAATCTAATTCAAACACATTTATTAGTATCCTTGGGAAAAATACGACTTGGGACTCCATGCTACATTTTATTTTAGTTTTGAAATGTCTCGATCTTTATTAATTTGATGCACCAAGTGACACGTAGAATAGTTAACATCAA
>NC_133873.1:544832-552424 GCF_044706935.1 Curcuma longa | reverse complement strand
GCTTTAGTTTCATTAATCGTTTCATAATTCTTTAATTTCCTGCATTTATAGTTAGGTTAGATTTGTCTTTTATTACTCATTTCTAGCATTTATAGCTTTAAACCCAAAAACCCTAACTCGATAAATAAACTCGATCCTAAAAAATTATCATCCGGCTGTTATATTCATTGGGAGATGACCCGAGTCATCCTATGTTACATTAGCATAGAGAGGTTCGGTACTTCATTTTATTTGTACCCATTTCATAACAAAATTTGGGTTTATCAAAATTGGCGTCGTTGTCGGGGACTTGTAGCGGTGTTTGAATGTTTTAGGATTATTTTATTTTTCTTTTACATAAAAAAATTGAAAAAAAATTTGCTAAGTGCTTTAACATTCATATATCCATATGTTTGATCTTATATATTCTTGTGTCTTCTAATTTAATTTGCTAGTATTTTAGTGTTAGAATAGAAAATTTCTTTGACCATAGATCCATATTATCAATATTGTAAAGGTAGGATGGCGAGTCAGTGCTATCAGCCTGAGCAGCCTCAATAATATCATCCTGCACTTCATTATCATTGGCCTCAACTCCAGTATTATCAGCCTGAACCTCAATACTTCCAACCTCAAGCAACAAAATAAGTATGGGTCATTTTCAAATATCTATAATTCTAATTGAGTGGATCATTCACATTTTAGGTACAAGGATGCACAAGGTTAGTTTATCTGAGGTAATATCCAATACACCAGAGCCCGCATGAATTTCAAGATGATTCTATGCTTATTTGGCCACAACCATTTTAACAGAATGAGCCAACTCTTCGGGGATATTTCAAGATTTCAGTGAAGAAGTTTTTGCCCCTAGCCAACTAGATTTGTTAATACATGATCTTAAGGAGCTTATCCAGCAGGTGACTTTACAACAACAACAATTCTCATTGTAACAAGTAGCTTATACTTTTCAGTCCCAACAAGAAGCTGTTGAATCAAGTCAGAAATTACAAATACAATTGGATCAGCTTATAACATCTGACGCCCAACGACAAGCACAATGCTTCAGTGAGGAGATGGATCGTATAGAGTTCATGACAATCCTTGATCCTAATTTCAATGACTCTACAGGACTCCTTTATTTTTTAATGTTGTGATGTTGTAGTTGATAGATGAATCCTAACTCTAATAATATTGTTATTGCAGATATTATTAATGATGCAAGTGTTATTGTTGATGATGGGGAGCCAACTGAGCCTAACTATGCATTTGTTGATGATGGAAGTGTAGAGACTTGTGATGTGGAGGCAAGGTCAAAAGAATCACTTCATTTAGGGCATGTCCACCATAACCAGAGAGCCCTTACCTGACCAAGAGGATGCCACATTCACTTCTTCCAAAACCTCCAAGTGCCTTCAACCACTATAAGATTAGTATCTCTTCTAATCTTTTAGGAAATTCATAGGAGGTACTAGTAATTGATGTTATTGGTTGTGATTCATTTTTAGATACTTGCTTGATAGAGACTAACATTATTTCATTTTCTTCTTGCCCTGCATGCGTACGGGAGATTTGTACTTTCCATCTTTGTAGGCTTCTAGAGTGGTAGCTCCATTTGAACCACTTTTGACTTCTAGAAAGAATTTTCCAAGAGCACATGGTGGGAGGAGAGGTATTTGCCTCAACGCATAGCATTCCACTTCCAAAGTGGATTTTGCACCATAATTGTCTCCAACCACCTGGAAGTATCATCGAAGAGGCAACAAAGGAAGGAGCATTTGGTGTGAGTGTGTTTGGGATGTTTTATTTATATACTTTTTCTCCTTATTTATTGTCACTTACACCTATCAAAATTAATTATTTATTTATTATCAAACCCCTAACTATCGCCTTAAGTAGTGTAGAGAGGTCTGGGTCGTCTCTCTTGGACTCAATGACAGGAGGTTCTATCCTAGACTTATGGTGCGGGATTTTCGTTGTGTTTTATTTATTCCTAACTATTTACAAAATTCACTTATTAATGATGAAATCCTACAATGTAGTTTATTAACCTACAATCCTATTTACAATAATGTACAATAAGTTTCACAAAATTACAAAGTACTCTCTAATCTACATAACAATCATGCATCATTCATACCATACACAACATCACATACATAAAAGAATCCAACACACTTCCTTTATATGAATTTCATTTATTAATACAAAGTCAATATACAATACGAAATTCATTTATTCAACATATAACCTACATAATTTAACCCTAAATTCAAATCATGTAACATACAACAACATACATCACTCAATCTACATCAATTATACAATATAAATTCTACAAATCTTACAATTGGCCAACCTAATAAATTTATTCTTATTCAAATGTTACAATAACACGACCACATACATCATACATTATAATACATTCAGCAAATTCAACATACAACTTATACAACAACTAAGTTACAAGAACATACAACAAGCTACAATCCATATTCCCTATTCACATGCATTCAACTTTACAGGATCCATTTACAATTAAGTCAGGACAACAATACATCATGTAACCGGTTTCCACAACTACAACCTTAACAAAATTCCACACGCTAAAGGTTCAACAGTAACATGGTTCGTTACATCATTTACAACTAATCATTCATGATACAAATTCAATTCATTGCATTCCATGGTTCAAGTTAACAGAACAAGTTACAAAATTGATACCCAATCCTAACAAACACTAACATCATTGAATCACCAACACAAATGAATCATGAACAATACAAAGTCAAAATATGTGATACAACATCATGCAATTCCAACCGAAGCATTTGATACACAAATTATTGGGTTAACACATTGTTCCAATTCAATCATCAAAATAGAATGAACAACTTGATTCCACACATTAGAACATGCTAACATCAACATTATCCCTAAACAAACATTCCTCATTTTATTCACCTAAACAACAACATTAACAGATTAAATAAATAACTAACATGATTAAAGAAGATGCCAATTAAACTACAGTTAATGTTACAATTAGAAGTAGGGTTACAGAAATGTGATAATTAGGGTTGAAACAAATGTTAGGAATTAGGGTTAGAAATCAGAATATATTTATAGTGTAACCAAAGGGGGGTTTTGATGAATGCAGTAGTTGAAACAACAGAACAAGACAGTAAAGCAGGAACAAGTATAAACGGAGAAGAACAGAGAGCAGTGGGTTAAAGAAGAAGAGTTCCTCTCCAAACCGGCACAGATCAAGAGAAAAGACCTAGTCTTTTCAGTATACTTCCTAACAGAGAAGACGCAGGCTCGGGTCCTCAGATGCTGCTCTGATGCCCTGCTGAACCACAGACAGAAAAATCAAGAAAAGGAACTAAAAACTAACCCTTATCTGGCCCCATTTTCGATGACAGTGGCTTCGAAGACGACTAACGAACCTCTGTTGAACCACAGATAGAGTCCAGTGGAACCTTGCTGAACCACGGACAGGACCAGCAAACTCCGACGCTTCTGAGGAGGCGAAGAATCAAGCTGTCGCCGACTGTCGTCGCTGGAGAAACCACTCACAACGGCAGAGCCAAACGATAGAGGAAGAAAACAACTCGCCAAAGCTCATAGAGAATTGTTTCTACGGTGGTGTTAATGCACTTCAACTGGATGCTACTGCCGAGCCTTACGCTGATCGGAAGAAAGAAGGGGAAGCTCGACGAAGATGATGAATTGTGGAAAAATTGTGATGGAGAAGCGATAGTAATTGCGATCTCGAGCCCTCCCTTTCTCTGTTAACCGTCGTTTGCATTACAAACCCAGCACTGAACCGGGCACATTGGGTTGGAGTTGAACCAACTAAATTTTGATTGAATCGAGTTGTATTGAATTGGGTTGGGCTGAAATGACTGATTTGGGTTTAGCTGAATCCATCAATTAACTAGGCTAACCAAGGCGGAACCAATGACTTGAACCAGCGTCTTAATCAGATGAAATCCTTGCTTGAACCAAAAATTAAACCCAGCTGATTTGAACATGATCGAGCCAAATTGAATTCGATTTGTCCCAGACTCGAACCAAGGTTAACTTTCTTCAAATTAATTTTCTGCAAAATAAATTACAACCAATTAATATCCT
This sequence comes from Curcuma longa, assembly GCF_044706935.1. NCBI lineage: Eukaryota > Viridiplantae > Streptophyta > Magnoliopsida > Zingiberales > Zingiberaceae > Curcuma > Curcuma longa. The sequence goes on along the minus strand of NC_133873.1, from coordinate 548,311 downwards.
TAAATGCCATAAATTAATGAAAAATATGATAACACTAAAAATTCATCCAGATTAAGAATCAATCCAAAAACCCTATTAATGATGAGAATTATGATCAAAATAGTCCAATCTAATCCCAATTTAGCCGAGCAAATAGCTAGTTATCAGTAACGCATCCCCTAATCCTGGCTTTTTCATCGTCTTCCTATTCGGGCACCGGTTCTTGTAATACCCGCATCTTTTACACTTGAAGCACTGGATATGATCCTTGTTTCTCCGAGCTCCTAGCATCGGTTGCTTCTTTACCGTCGATAGTGCCGTCCGAATCTTGTGAGTAGGACACTTATTTTTATAGTTCCCTCTCTCTACATTTAAAACAAATAATATGGAATTTAAAATGAACATTAAAAAATTTACCTTGCTACCCCTTCATCTGTGCCTTCTTGCTCCTTTGGTGGTTAGTTCAATCAAGAGCGCGCTGGCTCTGATACCAATTGTAAGATCGTTGTAACACGATAGAGGGGGGGTGAATAGCATATTGTCACTTTTTCAAAATCGTTCGTTCTAACAAAAGCACTTGTAGCGGAATATTAGAAACAAAAAACAGGGGACACACAGATTATTTACTTGGTTCCTAACCCCCTATGTTAGTACATCCAAGACCTATGCACGAGAGGCACTCGTCCACTAGTGGTCTCATTTCCAAATATTGTTCGGAGGCAGAGAAGCCCGTCTTACAGTTGGATAAACAATAACATAAATTAAAGAACAAAAAGGATAAGTAAGAAAGAATAACCAAAATCTTGTTCGCCGATCTGGAAATACTGAACGTCGCGCACTCCTTCTGATATTCCCTGGGTGCAAGAACTTGGCCTCGTTCGCGTTCAAAATCACCGCTAGTTGGAGAGGAGAACTTGTGAATTGATATTTTGGATGTGCATGTCGCCCCTCCTTTTATAGCATGCTCTAGTCGACCTGAGACAATCTCAAGTCGACTCCGCATATGTCCGATCCTCTTTCTCCATGTACGGCTGAGTTGGCTTTCAGGTTGACTCGAGTCCCTGCTCAGGTCGACTTGAAGCTGACGTGGCATATCTTGATAAATGTTGGCTTTTGCAGCTCTTATCTGGTGCTAAGGTCGAGTTGACTCCATCTCAGGTTGACTCCATCCACTCAAGTCGACTTGACTATATCTGAGGTCGACTTGAGTCACTTTGACTCAGGTTTGACTTGAGTTGACCTTGGACTTGGTTCAGTTGTTTTTGATTGTTTCACCTTTGCTTTCTCCATCTTGCTTCCAGCTCCTGGTTCTTGTAAGACAAGCATATAAACAAACAGATAATCCTAAACCTTACCTTATGGGTCTAACTTCAGATTTCTACCGAAATCTTAAATCTTAGGTTAGTCTTGTTGGGACCGATGCGTTCACTAGTGGGGGGTGAATATCAATTTTTTGATCTTTCCTATGAAATTGTTAGCGGAAGCAAAATAAAACAAGAAAAGAAAAGCACAATCGCTAACCCGGTTTGTTTACTTGGTAACTACCTCTACGAGGTGACTAATCCAAGGATCCACACACACAGACGACCTTCTCCACTATAAAAATTCTCCTTTTCAAAGAATACTTTGAAGGTGGAGAAACCTTTAGAGAATGCTCTCTTCCTTTCACAAAAATGAGTAGTGAAGTATGAAGGAAGAGGAAAGCTTTCAGAGAGTCAGAGTTTGCCAAAAAGATGAGAAAATTTTAATAGTTAATTTCTTCGGTGTCAACTTCTATTTTTATGTATTTCTGTATATTAGTCGACTACTCCAAGGGTCAATCGACTGATGGGCTTAAACGGCTCTTTAATCTGCATTTAATTAGCCAATTGTCGCCCCAACAGTCATCTATTAGTCGATTGCACCATCACTAGTCGACTACTACCAGTCGACTAATGGACTCTACTGATCTCTTTATTTGGTTACCAGTCGACTGATAAACAGTACCAGTTGACTGATCCATCTGAAACCTCTATGTGTGCTTCTGATCAACCACCAGCCGGCTGCATCAATAGTGTTGGTCAACTGATCAAACTGAAACTCCCCTTTCAGCTTCTTCTTCAGCCCTTAGCCTTGACGCAAATATTTAAACGTCTTCCACAAGTCTCGTGCTCTTCCTCACTACAAAAAAACACTGTTTTAGCAACGAAATTTTGCAACAAAAAAAATTCGTTGCAAATTTGCAACTAATTTTGCAACGAAACAAAGATTCGTTGCAAATTTGTGTCGAAATTAGCAACGAAAAATAATTCGTTGCCAAAATAGCAACGAAATAATTTCGTCGGAAAATTCGTTGCAAAAATTATTTTCGTTGCAAAATTCGTCGCAATATTTCCAACGAATAAAAAGTTCGTTGCAGATTGGCGACGAAAAAACTTTTCGTCGCAAAATATAATAAATTAGCAACGAAAAAAAAATTCGTCGCCAATCGGCGACGATTATTTTTCGTCGCCGATTGGCGACGAATTTGTTCGTCGCCAATTGGCGACGAATTTTAGTTCGTCGCCAATTGGCGACGAATTAGTTCGTCGCCAATTGGCGACGAATTTTTTTGTCGCCAATTGGCGACGAACAGTAATTCGTCGCCAATTGGCGACGAACAGTAATTCGTCGCCAATTGGCGACGAATTTAGCGACGAAACTAACTTCGTCGCAAAATTTGACTATTTTTTACCACCTTCCCGTTCATTATAAACCGCAATATATATCTTAATTTATAACTAATATTTAATGGAATAACACATACACACATGGACAACCTTTTTCTTTTACAATGTCGTATCAGATTTTATTAATAATTTTTTCTGAATAGGTTGGGGTCAGTCGAGTGCTATAATCCAAGGAATGATGTATTGACACATCCTAGCCTATTTTGCTATATAAGAAAGGAAATCTAACTAGTTATATACTGAACGGAATATACGCTATTAGTAAAGGAGATGATAGGCAAGATTCGTTAAAAAATAGTGAAAAATGCATTTTAAACATGATTGGGTAGCTTAGTCGACATTTGGCGACGAATACATTTTCGTCGCCAAATTCGTCGCTATTTGGCGACGAAGTAACATTTTCGTTGCAGATTTGCGACGAAAAAAAATTTCGTTGCCAATTAGCAACGAATTTGGCGACGAAAATCAAATTCGTTGCCAAAATGTCGACAATTTGTAAGATAATTGCCCTCTTCATCGCGAAAATAAATTTTTTTTAGGTTTTTCAATATCTTTCATGTTGTAGGCAGTTCGTTGAAATGAGAATTATATTCATACATGGTTTTTATATTTATTTTAGGCCGATATAGGAAAAGAATGGTTGTATACTAATCTTGGATTCAGATCTCCAAAAGCTTCAATCCTATTTATAGATTATGTTTGTTTATTGTGAAGCTATTTTTTGATATGAATCGATTTCAAGAGGTTCCACGGATGTTTGGATTGAATGATGACCATAACCAGAAACTGTTT
>NC_133873.1:532256-544732 GCF_044706935.1 Curcuma longa | reverse complement strand
TGTCCTTGAGAAGGACAAGCTCAATGGAACTAACTTCCTGGACTGGTACAGGAATTTGAGGATAGTCCTCAAACAAGAGCGAAAGCTCTATGTTCTGGAGCAACCAATTCCTGAAGCACCTGCTGCTAATGCCCCTCGTGCTGAGAAAGATGCTCACAAGAAGCATCAAGATGATGCATTAGATGTATCATGCATCATGCTTGCCAACATGGATGCATACGGTATGGTTGAGCACTTAAAGCAACTATACCAAGGGCAAGCAAGGCACGAGCGGTTCGAGGCTTCAAAGGCCCTTTTTGCATGCAAGATGCAAGAGGGAACTCCGGTAGGGACTCACGTACTCAAGATGATTGGGTATGTTGAGAACCTAGAGAGACTAGGGTTCCCACTGGGCCAAGAATTGGCCACTGACCTTATCCTGCAATCCTTGCCAGAAGGATATAGTCAATTCGTCATGAATTATAACATGAATGAAATTGACAAGCCTTTGCCTGAGATGCTCAGCATGTTGAGAACTGCTGAGGCTAATCTCAAGAAGACCAAGACCAGTACTGTACTGATGGTCAACAAGGGCAAAGGCAAGTGGAAGCCCAAAGGCAAGGGTAAGACCCAAGCCAAAGGGAAGGCCAAGACTGCCTCGAAGCCCAAGGGTGGGGTGCCTAAGGAAGGAACCTGCTTCCACTGCGGTGAGACCGGACATTGGAAGAGGAACTGTAAGGTATATCTGGAGGATCTCAAGAAGAAGAGAAGTGAGACTTCTGCTTCAGGTATATTTGTTATAGAAGTCAACATGTCTACTTCTTCTTCATGGGTATTAGATACCGGTTGCGCATCTCACATTTGTACTAATGTGCAGGGCCTTCGAAGAACTAGAGCGTTGACGAAGGGCGAAGTGGACCTACGGGTGGGCAATGGAGCAAGGGTTGCTGCTGTTGCTGTAGGGACTTATTTACTGTCTTTGCCCACAGGGCTTGTATTAGAGCTAGATGAATGTTATTATGTGCCTGCTCTAACAAAGAACATTGTTTCTGTTTCTTGTTTGGACAAGAAAATTTTTCATTTATAATAAAGAACAAATGTTGTTCAATTTATTTAAATGATATGTTCTATTGTAGTGCACCTCTAATGAACGGACTCTATGTTCTAGATTTAGAGAGCCCTATCTATAACATTACTACCAAGAGGTTCAAGTCAAATGAGTTGAACCCAACATACCTCTGGCATTGTCGCTTAGGACATATAAATGAGAGTCGCCTATCCCAGCTCCATAAGGATGGACTGTTGGACTCATTTGATTTTGAATCATATGAGACATGTGAGTCATGCCTTCTAGGCAAGATGACCAAGACTCCATTTAGTGGACAAGGCGAAAGAGCAATAAATTTTCATAAAAATGCTTAAGTATGAAAGTTGTTATTATCATGTGTTAGAGTTAAGGGTTTTCTATGCTATGAATCTAAATGTTACATGACAAGTTATATGGCTAATTTTCATGTGAAAGAGACACTAGGTTTCATGTCTTATATATGGTTTTACTAATCATGCTAGGGCTTCAAAGTAGGGTGTAGCATGTCGTGATATGAAATGATGCATGTTAAAGTTTAAATGAGATAGTTTTCCATATGAATAAAAATTAGAGACTCATACCATCATAGGGTTTCGGCCAAGTCAATCTAAAGAAGAAGAGGTAAGTCTTAAATTTGGTTATGCCTCCATAGACTAAGGAATAAACTCCTAGCATGATACAAGGTGTCATATGGCTAGGGTTAAATTCAATCAATGGGTTTATGGAATTATAAGGTTCGGCCAACATGAAGGTCTAAGATTTTAAGCTATGTGTTTTAACCTACCAATACATGAAAGGATAGGTGAAGTTGTAAGTAAGCTTTAGGGACCATTTGATTGAAATTAATTCATGATCTTTGGCTTTTAAGGGTTCGGCCAGGTTGGATGCAAGGGAGTGAGACCATGTTCTAACCTAGCTAAGGCTTGAAAGTATACGTAAGAAACTCCCATTAGGGTTTAGGATCTCATATGGTTAGATCTAAACAAATAAAAGAACTCAATGCTAACACTAGGGGACTCGGCTAACCTTGTTTAACAAGAGGCTTGAGTAATGTCCTAACCCTAGTAAGTGGGTTCAAAGAATGGAGACACATTAATAGAACAAGAGTACTGAGTGGTTAAGCCTAACCCAGGGTTTCCAAACCTACAAGGGGTCAATCTAGTTGCTAGATTTAAATGTCATTGGATGTTCTCCTATAATGATAAAAGAAAATGAAAGCATATGCATTAGGTAAGATTTCTGGTAGCTAAGGGTAGAATGCAGTTTACTACTACTCTGTACAGGACATACTCCTGTACTCTAAGGTCAGTGGAGGGGAAGTTGACTATTCCTGGGGCTCTATCCTGCTGGAAAAAATGGGTATGCATAACATCTAAGGTAATATCCTCGTGAGGCTCATCAAAAGGCATGCAAGAGTGAGGATAGACAATGAACTGAGAGGCTGATGGGCAGAATCCTATAAATGTATTAATCATGGCTGGGGTAATAGTGATGGTTCTGCGGCCAACTCGAGAAATGATCGTGTTGTTATCTTGGAGATCAAGATTGTTATAGAATTCTGAACACAAAGTTGTGTTCATAGGAAAGGTGCAGTAGACAAGTCTATCCATGTGGTAATGGTCGATAGTCTGAATGGTCAGAGGACAAGAGCGGGTAAAAAATCCTCTATCTAATGATCTACAAGCTAGTGCTATGTAGGTGGTCTGTTCAAATCTAAGCCTATGTCCCTCAGTAGGGAATCTAGGGTCTATAGAGGGGGCGTTATTAAAGGCAGCCTCTCGTGCTCTTTTTGCCCGTCTAAATAGGAAATACTTCGTAAATAACAAGAAAAAATGCTAGAAAAAGACAGTAAAAGTAAGAAAAGTTAAGTTGAGACTGTTACTTGGGACCCATGTAGTGATTCGAGGCTTTTCTACATGGCTTTAATCGCGACAAAAACGGAGAAAGGAGGCTTTGGAGGCTACGGCGGGTGAAGAATCGGCTTCTGCCGATTCTGTTTTATAGCGTGTTCTGAGTCGACTCCAGGGGTCTGAGTCGACTCCGGTGGCGGTGTGAGTCGACTCAGAAAGCGGTGTGAGTCGACTCTGGCAGGTGAAACGACATTTTCGCGGGAAAACTTCCGCCGTCTCGTTGACTGGTGCTGAGTCGACTCAGATAATGATCTGAGTCGACTCAGATCGGCTTTTCCGCCGATCCGAGAAGGATTTTCGACTTTTGATTAAACATTAATTTAAAATTTTAATTAAATTTAAATTAATTTGAAAAAATTTTGTTTAATTAATTATTTTTGAGAAATTTATTTAATTAAATTTTAGGTTAATTAATTTTTAAAAATTTGTTCGATTAAATTTTAAGTTAATTAATTTTAAAAAATTTGTTTAATTTAAATTTTGAAGTTAATTATTGAAATTTTGTTTAATTAAATTTTGAATTTTATTAATTTTGAAAATTTATTTAATTAAATTTTAAAGTTAATTAATTTTGAAAATTTATTAATTGAATTTTGAAGTTAATTAATTTTGAAAATTTGTTTAATTAAACGTAAGGGCGGCTCCCCGAGGCTCAATCCTTATTTAAGTTAAATTGAAAGGACGGCACCCCGAGGCTCAATCCTTGTAATAATTGAATTATATTGTATTTTATGATTTGATTAATTTTGAAAACTTGTTTGTTGGATTATTTCGGTTTATTACCTATTCATCTCACCCAATCTAAGTGGTCAATCAGTTAACTTATAAGTTGAATCACTACAAGAATTCAGGTATTTAGCGACGAAATTTTTTCGTCGCTAACGTTAATATTTTCGTCGCTAACATATTTTTGCGACGAAAAAAATCGTCGCTAGATTCGTCGCTATAAGCTTGTCGCAAATTAACATTAGCGACGAATTATCTAAATTTCGTCGCTAACATTAGCAACGAAATAATAATCGTCCCTAATTCGACATATTTCGTCGCTAAATTTAGCGACGAATTTCTAAATTTCGTTGCTAATGTTCATATGATTAGCAACGAGTTTTTTTGAATATCGTCGCTAACAGTTCAACTAAATTAGCCTAAAATACTAAATATTAGCGACGAAATTGTTTAATTTCGTCGCTAATATTAGCGACGAAAATAACAAATCTCGTCGCCAACAACCAGATTTCTGAAAGTTGTATATCGAAACTTAGCGACGAATTTAGCCAAGTTCGTCGCTAACAGTCGGTTTTCTGAACACGGCATATCGCATCTTAGCGACGAATTGGGTAATTTCGTCGCTAATCGTTCCAATTACCGACGAATTTTGACATAATCGACGCTAACTTAGCGACGAAATTAGCAAATTTCGTCGCTAAGTTTCGGATTTGTTCTGCCCAGACCGCCCCTTTTAGCTCTAATATCCTGCAAGAATACATAACATCTTTTGCTGATATCCAATATAATACTCAAAACATACTCAAACCATAACAATACATCCAATATAATACTCAAAACACAGTCAAACCATAACAAGTTCAATCACAACACAAAGTTCAATCAAAACACAATCACAACACAAAGTTTAAGTACATTAGTAAAATTTCAGTGCAGTAACCAGTTCATGCAGTAATTATATTAATATAGTAAATGTTCAAATAAAGTTTTGGCCCAGGTGGCCTAGGGTGGTTGGAACAGTAGCTTACGTTGGGCAATCCACTAAGATACTTGCCCCTTTCTGGCAGCAAGTATATCGAAAATCCGATTACAAAAAAGCCAAACAAAGTATTAATAATATTGAAGTACAACTTTAAGTTATCGTTACCAAACTTTCGCTCCCCGGAGATTGATTTCGGCGTCTCGGTGTTCGGAACAGTTGCCTGCCCTTGCGTGGGCCTAGACGGACGCTACAGTTTGCTTTCATTCATTCATACAATTAATCACATACGGAAAACCACAAAACTTCGCAGCGGAACATAAAAACCTATAACATGGTAGTGATTTCATATGTGATAAATAAAAACGTATTATGCATGTATTATCTAGATATTAAGTTCAAATTAAACATCTTAGCATATCAATTTTTCGAAGACCAAACATTCAAATAAAGACAATCCAGACATTCAGCATGCAAATATAAAATTTCATATTGCTAGGAACTCTATCACGTCACTACCACACACATCATTATCAGCCCTTTCCTGTTGCCTCCTATTGCTTAGTGACTTCTATTTGGCTCTGCAACATAAGAAAGAAAACTATAAGCACAAGGTTTAGTAAGCTTCTTTCCTACTCATCAAAAACCAATCGTCACTTCAAGTATAATATTTATATCACATAATAAACACATAAGCATGGAAGCACATTATCATTGCATAAAGCACATAAACATTCTTTCACCTTAACATTTAAATCATATGCATACAAAATGATGAAAATGCCTTTTAAAAACATAATATCATAATAGATTAACATAATCATCATCATCATTATTTGGGGTCCCCGGCTTGTACCCATTCATTCTTTGCGCGCCTTCCTTCAAGTAAGTACGAGATAGCTAGTCTCGACTACTTGGTAACTAGGCCTTCTTTACTATCCTTCAGCCTAGGGGCATTCTTAGGTTTCCATCCCTTGAATCCATTTCCTTCAGGATCCGGTACAAGCCATGCATTAAAGTAACATAATGTACATGCTTTCATTTTTTTTTCATCATGAATGTTCCTTATCATTTCATCATCCATTTAACATGGTGAACATTCAAACATCATTTCATGTAGCATGATACATCATAACATGATCTCATTACATAACCTTGGCATGAGATAAACATACATCATGGATAACATCATTGAAACCCTAATTCGACCCAAACCCTAACCTTTCCTTAGGGTTAGCCAAAACTTATAGGTTTCCTTTCCTTAGGGTCTTGCAAATTCTTACTACTTGAAACTTTAACAAGTTTAATCGTAGCTATTCATGGTTGAACATACATGAAACCCTAGACCCAACCAAACCCTAATTTCCTAAGGTTGGCCGAATCATCTTAGAGTCCCTTTAGATTCTCAACCTAAATCATAAAACCCTAATCCATTATATCATCATAAGAGAACATCAAGTGATATTTAAAACCATTAACTAGATTTAAAACACCACTTGAGCTCCTAACTAGGCTTGGCCGAAACTTAAGAACTTGGAAACCCTAGGTTGGGCTTAACCTCATGACACCCTATGTCATGTTAAAGTTCATCTAACATTTGAAGCCATTCATTAGGTTTAGGAACACCACCTAAGCCCTTGGTTTAGTGTTGGCCGAAACCCTAGTTTCCATGAAACTCTTGATTTGTTTTAGATCTAACCACATGAAACCCTAAACCATGGTAAGAATTCATCATATAACAATTGCAACCATAGTTAAGTTTGGAACATAACCTAACCCCCTTATACATGACTTAGCCGATGTAACGACCACCCTTACGTACCCTAGATGGACGCTACATTTTTTTTCTTACATTCATTCTTTCATGCATATGAAACATGAGCATTGCAGCGGAACTTAAAAATTTTTGTACATACATTGTTGTATTCATATGCACTATGAAAACTTTACTATAAACCTTTCTAATTCCAACCTAAATCATGCATGTCAGGGTATTCCATTCAACAGGGAACTTAACATAACATTCTTTAACATCATTAACATACATGCAAGTATAGGTTCAGAATATAGAAAGTAATGAGATCGTCCTGCTAAGTCACTACCACACACACCATCATCAGCCCTTCCTGCTGCTTCCTGTTCCCTTAGTAACTTTTAATTGAATCTGCAACATAAGAAAGTAAGACTATAAGCACGAATGCTTAGTAAGCTCCTTTCCTACTCACAAAATCCAATCGTCATATAAACATGATTATTCATAGCATAACTTAAGTACATAAAACATCACATAGCATATACTTGATTAAACCTTATCATTAAATCAAGTATGATAATCATGAATCATTCTTAACATTTCTTAGGCATACTTCCATAAATTTCATCTTATATGAAATCATATGCTTCATGATCACCTTCAATTCATAAAACCTTAAGTCTCTTTTCCATCAACCCTTGTAATCGATCAAAGGAATCGATCACGTTTTCCTGTTGACGTAATATCAGTCATGTAATCGATCCGAAGGTTAATTACTCTTTATCTTAATTCATTAAAGAATCGATTAATCCTTCTTTCTTTCTTCCTTCTTAATCGGGTTTTGAACAGTGAGTATGGTAATCGATCATAGAGTCGATTACTATTCACTGTAATCGATCAGAGGATCGATTAGCACTTCCTGTAATCGATCCAACGATCGATTGCCTTTCTTTTTCCAAAGAGCATCGTAATCGATCAGCCGATCGATTACATGCCTTAATCGATCAATGGATCGATCAAGCGTCGTAAATCTCTTCCCCTAGGACTCCTAGTCGATCAGGTGATCGATTGGTAAATCCTTAATCGATCAGAAGATCGATTTCATAACGCGTGCTCATCACAGAGAGCTCCGTAATCGATCAGCCGATCGATTACAGCCCCGTAATCGATCAGCCGATCGATTACGGATCCTTAATCGATCAGGTGATCGATTAAGGATCGCTAATCCGTTTCTCTTTACAACTAATAATCGATGTCGTGATCGATTACAGCCTCTGGTAATCGATCAACTAGTCGATTACCAGTCCTTAACATTACTTAAAATCTTTCTACGTTTTGTTCCATGTTCTTCTAACCGAGGAACTAACATTATCTTACCACAATCATAAAACACATACATACAACACATATCATGCATACAATCATACAAACGATAAAACACTTATGTTGCAGGTGAGTGGAGATCTTACCTTTGTTCTTGAATTCTTTGTTTTTACCCTAATCCGAAGGAGACGAAGCCTCAGAACCAATCCTTAGCCCTTCCTTGGTTTCTCCTAAATCCTCCTAGCCTTTGCCCTTGATTCCTCTACCTTTGCTCCCTTGGCTTGATGGTGAAGAACCCTCCCCAAGGAGCTCTCGGCCACAAGAGGAAGAAGAGGAAGGAATGAAATTTCGGTGAAGGAGAATGAAGAGAAGAGGTCTTGGGTGGAGAGGAAGAGGCTTTAGCTTCGGTGAGTGGAGAGGAGTTACTCTAATTTTCGGCAAGGAGAAGTTTTATAGAGCCTTAGTAAGAGGAGGTGGGAGTAGTGGAGAGGTGGTTACATAACCACCTTGCCACTCTTCCCTTCCCACTAACTCTTGATGTCTACTCATAGGTTCTACTTATCTTAATTGAAAGGTCCCTATCCTTTTCACAATAACACTTGCTATCCCTTGTGGTTAACTCATGCTTCTACTAGGCTTGCCACTTCCCTTGAGGTCAAAGGATCAATCCTTGGCACCTCCTTTCTTTTCTTTTTATTTTAGGCAAAGCCCACATGAGAATAAGCCCATTAAAGTTATCCATTTATAAGGCTCATCAAGAATAAATCCGATAAATGTTCCATTAAGGTCCTAACCATTTTAGTCCATTTAGTATTTCTTTTCTATTCTAAATTATTTTCCCTAATCTTAGCCATCACTTATCAATATTTAAGGAAAATATTGAAGGCTTCTGTGGGGCGTTACAAGGGTGGTCTTGGCAAAGACTTGACATGACGAAGCTGATGGAAGCATCTCAAGCTAGTGCAGGGATGATGGAGCATCCAGGGAGGCATGAGGCTGTGGGAGATGTTTGAAGGCCGAGGTCTAGGTCAAGAGAAGCTGAAATGGGATTTTTCAGCTTCACCAGTCGACTGGCCCTGCCAGCAGTCGACTGCTCATAAATCAGACGCACACAGAAAAATTAGTCGAGCCAGAGGAAGACAGGAGTCGACTGGGCAGTCGACTGGTGTTATGGTGAGTCGACTATTGCCAGTCGACTGGTCTTGAACAGTCGACTGTGATTTGAACGTTGCAGAAAATTGGCAAGCATTTAATGCGCTTTAATGCGAGATTTTGTTGCCGATTGAAGGCATCAGTCGACTGGCCCTGCCAGCAGTCGACTGATGGTCGCAGATCTATAAAAGAAGCTTGCGCGAGAACAACTCAAGATTTTGCAAGATTCTGAAGAGTTTTGCTATTCTTTTATTCTTTTGTGCTTCTTCTGAGAACTTGTTTGTTCTCTATTCTCTGTTTTCTTCCTCTCCTCCTAAACACTATTTTATATCATATTGAGGAGATCGAGAAAGATGTAAAGGTTTCTCCGCCTTCGAGTTTTCGAGAAGGAGAAGATTCATAGTGCATCGGGTGTGTGCGTGCGTGTGGATCCTTGGATTAGTCACCTCTGCGGAGGTGGATACCAAGTAAACAAACCGGGTTAGCGTTGATCTCTTACTTTCTCTTTTATATTTTTGCTTCCGCTAATCTCTGTGCAGAGAAAGATCAAGAAAAATCGAGAAACGCTATTCACCCCCCCTATAGCTATTCAACCGATCCTAACATTTTATACCCTAAAGAAGTTTCCCTTGAGAAGTCCTTAGTTCTTCCATGTTTCTCCTAGATCCTCCAAGCTTTTCCCTAAATCCCTTGTGCCTTGTATGCCTTGTTGATGGAGATAGCTTCCAAGGAGCTCTCGGCCAAAGGAAGAACAAGAGAGGGAGAGAGTGGTTTCGGTGAGGAAATGGAAGAAGAGAAGTGAATTTCGGTGAGGATAGGGTTAAAAGGAGAGTGGGGAAGGGAGTTACAACTTCACTTTGCAACTCCTCCCTTAAATTCCCATAAATCATGAAGTAAAGGCAACAAGGTGTCTCTTCACTTGTTCATGTGCCCCTTCATGTACCTTTAACCTTAAGTAGAAATTCCCCTATCATTTTCATATCAAAAACTTGCTAGACCTTGTGGTTTCCTCATGCTTCTCCTAGGCTTGCCACTTCATTGAGATCTAAGGTTCAATCCTTGGCACCTCCATTCTTTTTCTTTTTATTTTAGGTAAAGCCCACATGAGATAAGCTCATTTAAGTTATCAATTCCTTAAGGCCCATTTTCATTTCTTTTTGTCATTCGCTAGCCCACATAAGAGAGAAGCCCATTATGAAAAATATTAAACCCATAGAGCCCATTAGGATAAATCCTACTAATGGTCCATTAAAGGTAGGAGCCTAGCTATACCGATTCCGACTATGCTGGGTGCAAGTTGGATCGGAAGAGCACTAGTGGGGGTTGTCAATTTTTAGGATCATCCTTAGTTAGTTGGTCAAGTCGGAAGCAACATTGTGTGGCTCTCTCCACGACCGAAGCGGAGTATATTGCCATGGGAGAGAGTGTATCACAATTGTTGTGGATGATACACACGTTAGAGGATTATGGATTATCCTACAAGGGTGTGCAAGTGTTGTGTGACAACATAAGCACCATAAACCTTACAAAAAATCCGGTCCATCATTCAAGGACCAAACACATTGAAGTGAGACATCACTTTATTAGAGATCATGTGGCTAGGGGAGATATTGTACTCTCACATGTTGAGTCAAAGTCAAACCTAGCAGATATTTTCACTAAACCACTCCCCGAAAATGAATTTAGCTTTTTAAGAAGGGAGTTGGGAATGTGCACTGCACCATAGGTTTTTCTTTAATTAAAAACCCTTCATGATCATTTAAATTGTTTGGGTAACTTGGGGACATCTCACACAAACTATAAGGTTTAACAAAATATTTTTGTATTGCTAGAAATGGGGTGAGATGCTAGGATCAACCAAATTATTCAAAATGTATCATGCATCCCTTGAATAATGAGGTTGACGATATATCAATCAAGTATGGGGAATACCAATGTATAATTGATGTCAAACTTATTGATTGATTCTTGTGCTTGTTTCCTATGTTTGAGTTTTCTTTGATTTGGCACGCAAGAATTTGTCCAAACTTGGACCATCGATTGATAGGAGCTAGGGATTCATGATTTGGAATCGGTTTTTGACACTTGGCACACCAGATCTCTAGTATAGAATCTGGTACATTTTTCATAATATGGATCGTGCCAAACAGAAACTGAAACTGCATTCTGAAACATGGCACATACGGTTCGATGATCTTGGCACTGAACAAGTTTAATAGATTTGAGAATTTGGATCTCTGATACTTTGCTGAAACATGAGAACTAAACATGATTTTCCTGATACTTGGCACTGAACTATACAAAAATTGGCACACTAAATTTCATAATCTCAAACTTGATACCTTCTGAAACTGAAACTGGATTTGGCACATATGAACTAGGTTAATGTTTTAGAAACTTGGGTTTCTGATACTTTGCCCATGACTTGAGATTAGGATTGTTTCTGATAGCCATCTAGTCTCTGAAACCTGTAGAAACTTGGCACTAAACTGCACTCTGGAATTTGGCACTTATACTCAAAATGGCACAACTTGGCACAATCCCACAAACTTGGCACAAACCAAAATTTTGGCACAATAGAATGTAGCATAGGATGTGTGTAAGGTTTATGATGGTTAGGATGGGTTTAGGTCTCAGTTTCTCATCGTTATCAGAAACTTCAAAGTCTCAGAAAATTGATACAATTTTCAGTGTTTCAGAGTATCAGATTTATAGTTGATTGGTTGATCGATTACAAATCGATCTAAATCCGAACAAAACCCAGTGTAATTGACAAGTTAGTCGATTACACAAGTTGTTAATTGATTCACCAATCGATTACCCTCTTACTTAATCGATCCATTGATCGATTACGAGTCGATCGCAGATTTCCCAGATTCAAACGTAATCGATTATTTGATCGATTAAGATCTCTTATAGTCGATCCATTGATCGATTAAAAGTCTATCTTAGTTTCCACAGAATCGTCCTTAATCGACTAGGTAATCGATTACATTTGTGTGTAATCGATCGCTTGATCGATTAATAGCTTGGATAATCGATCTTGTGATCTATTACAGATCATTCCCTCATTCCTCAAATCCGAACAGAATTGATCATAATCCATTGGGCAATCGATTATGATGGTTTTAATCTGCCCGGCGAGCTCCAGCAATCCGGCCGACCACCCCTTTCCAGCCCCACAAGCGAAAAAGAATAGAGAAAACTGAAAAAACTTAGATCTTACCTTCTAGCAAGGAGCGAATTCGTCGCTAGAGGAGTTCCCGTCGCCGGAGGAGTTGAACTCGAGAAATCGCCGGAATCACGAGGTGGGGGAGAAGGGGATCGGCGAGGTGAGAAAAATCGCGAGGTGGGGAGAGAAGGGGATCGGCGGATACTTAACTTAGGGCTTTTGCGACGAATATTTATTCGTCGCACTTTTCGTCGCCAATTTGGCGACGAACACGTTGATTCGCCACCAAATTGGCGACGAACACGCTATTCGTCGCCAAATTGGTGACGAATTCATGATTCATCGCCAATTTGGCGATGAATCAGCGTGTTCGTCACCAAATGAAGTGGGTCCCG
>NC_133873.1:530222-532189 GCF_044706935.1 Curcuma longa | reverse complement strand
GGGTTAGAACAAGATCACAAGTTAGAAACGAATCAAACCAAATTGCATTAATTTCACAATTTGAACCAAAATCAATTGATGAAGCTTTAGGAGATAATGATTGGATAATAGCAATGCAAGAGGAATTAAACCAATTTGAAAGAAGCAACGTGTGTGACTTAGTTCCAAGACCAAATGATAAGACAATTGTCACAACAAAATGGGTGTTTAGAAACAAACTAGATGAACAAGGAAATGTAACAAGAAATAAAGCAAGACTTGTAGCTAGAGGTTTCACTCAAGTGGAAGGACTAGATTATGATGAAACTTATGCACCCATGGCTAGGTTAGAGTCAATTAGAATTCTTTTAGGATATGCCGCTTACATGGGTTTCAAATTACATCAAATGGATGTAAAGTCGGCCTTCCTAAATGGGTTTATAAAGGAAGAAGTCTATGTAGAACAACCTCCTGGTTTTGAGAGTGATGATTATCCAAATCATGTGTATAAATTTAGAAAATCCCTATATGGTTTAATGCAAGCTCCAAGAGCTTGGTATGAAAGGTTGTCCACCTTTCTAACTTCTAAAGGCTTTAGAAGAGGAACCATTGATGTCTATTTTTCGTAAGCGCACGGATGTCGTCAAGTAATAATATCGATCCACAGGGATTTGTTTAATCACCAGACGATGTGTGATGTTTAGTTATCTAGACGAAGTAGGTCGATCAAATGAGAGAATTTGCTACGTGAGCTGACGAGAAGTAAGGTTGGCTAGATTAGAATTGGAAGAAATCTCGAGATAAGGGTTTCCCCACTTCAACGATCAATCAGAAGATAAGCCTACCCTCTCCATTAACCCTTACTGATGTTTTGACGGATTCTCCATGTTTATCCTATACTCAATTGAGGGCCCCTTTCAGGATCTTCCTCAGTTGTACTTACCTGAAGCAATTCTACCTTCGTTGGAATTCGAGCGTAGGTGATCATAATCAGCTAAGAGGACCTGTCACGTGACCTCCGGAAACCTCCCTAGTCCTACTGCCGCTTCAGAGTACAATCGAATTGGGCAAGCTCCATTAGGTACAGGGATTGTTCATGAGAATTTCTCTTAGGACCGAACTCCCTCCTTCATAACAAGTAACACAGGTGGTCATAATCAGCTAAGGATACTGTCACACGAATCCCGCAAACCTCCCTAGAATATCTTGTCACTACTTCTAGAAGGAACAATCCTAGATGATATTCAGAGTTCCGGAAATAGGGTTCACCGTTACGTATATCCCCTAACTTCCTAAGATAAACAAGACTTTTCGCTGAAACCACGTCAACACCAGATCGGATTAATGAAAGAAGGCAAGATATCAATCAAAATCAATCATCAAAAGGGTACTCCCAAATCTCGAGATTAAGTAAACTACTCCATAAACGAAAGTTCACAGCACGACATGAAAATCCAAATTAAACATCCAACCATCAAATACAAGATGTTACCAATCCAAATCTCAAATGCAAACGTTTCTGATGCGTCCAGATGATTCTCTCCAATGTCTCAATCCTTCCAAACCCTATTCCAGCCGCCAGGATCCCCCATTCATTTTCTTTCGCAGCCCTTTTATAGCTTACGCGGAGATAAACACGCCCGTGTCATTCAACACGGTCTGGGCGTGCTAAACTCTGAGCAGAAAACAAGCGCAGCTTCAACTCTGAAAAGGCTGGCCGTCGACACGGCCGTGTTGGATGACACGGTCAGGACGTGTTGATCTCTGGACGTCACACAAACAGCATCACTCTGGACAGCTTCACAGCAAACAACACGGCCGTGGTGTTCACCACGGCCTGGGAAATATACAAAGTGCAGATCTCCGAGCAAAAGAGTAAAATATGCAATATAGAAGAATAAGGTGTGACAGAGTGTAGCATATGCAATGAATCACAAGTAGATGAGCGTTAAAACAAGGCTAAAAACACTATATGATCTACGCTCATC
>NC_133873.1:527483-530122 GCF_044706935.1 Curcuma longa | reverse complement strand
TTCAGAATCATAAGAGTGTTAATCAACTTAGCCGCGTCGCGACGTGGTCGACGCAGTAGCAGTAGTCATGGTGATGCAGGTCCCACTCCTTCAGGTGTAGCCCCCTCACCTTCAGGTGCAACCCCCTCACCTTCAGGTGCAATCCCTTCTCCAGGATGTAGAGTCTTCGGAGAGCACACATGCCCATAATGTTTCATGCTTTCTTTTCTTCGTCTTCTGATATATTTATATCAGTACTTTGTATGGATTTACTGGATTGTTATGATTGTATATCATGTTAGCTAGACTAATAGACATATACACATGTCTATTGTGGATCTTTGTATGGATTGTATCATTTGGATGCATGCATTATGTATTTTGATATGGATCTTTGTATGAATTGTATTTTTGTATGGATGTTGATATGTATTGTTTGTTATTTATGTGTTGTTATATATGGATGTTTATATATGTTGTTATGGATTGTATATGACAGGTTTGTATGTTATAAATCGATCTGATTAGATCGATATATAATTGTATATACAGGATAACCAATAAATAAAATGAGCATTAGAAATTTTTTTCTTACTCGGCGACGAATTTGCAACGAAAATCATTTTCGTCGCAAATTTGCAACGAATTTTGCGACGAAAATAGGCTCGTTGCAATTCTATCGTAAGTTATATTTTGCGATAAATTTTCAAATTCGTCGCAGAATTCGTTGCCAATTGGTGACGAATTTATATTCGTTGCCAATTGGCGACTAATAAAATTCGTTGCCAATTGGCGACAAACCAAAATCGTCGCAAATTGGCGATAAATTATAATTCGTCGCCAATTGGCGACGAAAAAAATTCATCGCCAATTGGCAATGAATAAAATTCGTCGCCAATTGGCAACGGATTTATATTCGTTGTCAATTGGCGATGAATAAGTTCGTCGCCAATTGGCGACGAATTCGAATTCGTCGCCAATTTGCGACGAATAAGTTCGTCGCCAATTTGAGACGAATTATAATTCGTCGCCAATTGGCGACGAATTCTGTGATAAATTTAAAAATTCGTTGCAGAATTGTGCGACAAAATTGGATTTTTCGTCGGAGCATTTTGCGATGACCTAACTGCGACAAATTTAAATTCGTCGCCAAATTCATCGCAAACCAGTTTTGCAACGAATTTTTTAAAGAAATTTGTCGCAAAATTCATCGCAGAATGCAGTTTTTTTTGTAGTGTTCCTCCTCGGACTGAAAACTTGGCGTAGATGGAATGAGGATGGACTGGAGCAGTCGGATCGATGGCTCTAGAAGGCGTCGGTGGCTCTAGAACAGCTCCGGTGGCTCTCCAAGGTCTCCCCCCTTTCCTAGGTCTCAACAAGGACCTATTTATAGTGCAGGTCACGAATGCAGCACGCCCCCGTGCACATGGCCGTGCCTGGGAGGCACGGCCCCGTGTGGGCGTCGGGCACAGGAGGAGGCACGGCCGTGCCTTGGGGGCACGGCCTGAAGCAGTGATGCTTCTGTTCGGGGGCACGGCCGTGCCTCTGGGGCACGGTCCAAGCTTGTCTCCATTTTGTTTGAAAGCACGGCCGTGCCTGTGAGGCACGGCCTCAGCCTGTCTTCTCCTCAATTGCTGGACACGGCCGTGTCTTTGAGGCACGGCCAGCTGCTTGGACCTTTCTGTTTTTGTACACGGTCGTGCCTGGTAGGCACGGCCAACAGCAGTGGCTTCCTTCTGGATGGAGACACGGCCGTGCCTGTGAGGCACGGCCATGACTTGGCTGGATTCTGTTCTGAAGCACGGCCGTGTCTGTGAGACACGGCTTCTGGCTGCTGCAGAGGGGAAATGTTAGCACGGCCGTGCCTGTGAGGCACGGCCCAGGCTTGATGGTCTTCAGTTTGAGCACACGCCCGTGCCCTGTGAAGCACGACCACAAGCTGATAGACACGGCCGTGCCTATGAGGCACGGCCCTGTCTTGCCTTGTCTTCAATGGGTACTCCGTTTTGCCCATTTTTGCTCCATTTTCTACCCTAAAACATGTAAAAGCACGAGCAGATCTCCGATCTAGGAAATGCAAGATATGTGCCTAAATGCATAAATAAGGAATACAATGTACACATGAATTTAGCAATAAACTTAGAAAGATGTGCAAATAAAGCATAAATACATGTATACATCTTACGCACATCATACACCTTACACCCAAATACTCTAAAGTAGTTAATTTTCGGTATTTTTCCACTCCATAATTCAAAGGATATTTTTCCTAAAAATCTGTGAATTAATACTCTATTTTGAATGTAGCAAGCAGTATTAACCGCTTCTGCCCATAAAATGATGGGTAAAGAGTAGGCATTTAACATTGTTCTAGCGGCTTCTTGTAGGGCTCTATTTTTCCTCTCAACAACTCCATTTTGTTGAGGAGTCCTAGCACATGAAAATTCATGTTTATAACCATTTTCTAAACAAATTTGGAGAAGGAAAAGTTTAAATTTTCAAACTCTCCACCGTGATCACTCCTAATCCGGTTAATTTTGAGTTTCCTTTCATTTTCTACCCTTTTACTAAATCCAATGAATATCTCTAGGGTATCATCCTTATTGTAATACCCGCAATTTTCTTTAAATAATTCTTGGATAATAATGAATGATTGATGT
>NC_133873.1:517880-527383 GCF_044706935.1 Curcuma longa | reverse complement strand
TGACAAAGTCTATGAAGGAAGAACCTCGCTGCCTTCCGCTGTATTCCTGTCTTCTTCCTGGACGTTGGGTGGACAACGATCCTCCAGGAACAAGGATTGCAACTCCTCCGGATGAAGAGCTTTGGATCTCCTTTCTTCTTCTTGCTGGAACTTGGCCTCTTCTTGTCTCCTAGCTTGGATCCGGCCACCACACCTAGGGGAGGTTCGGCCACCACAATAGAGAGAAGAGAAGGGGCGGTGGAAGAAGAGAAAAAAAGAGGAGGAAGAAGAAGGTGAAGGGGGGCGGCGGCACAGGGTTTTGAGGAGGCTAGGGTTTTTCCGGCCTAGCCTCTCTTCTCCTCTTGTTCTAACTTAGTTAGTTGCCGTCCACCCTTAATGCCCCCCCTTTTATAGTTTTGTGCCCAAGATAACAAAAATAATTATTTCCATCTTTATCTAATTATGGCCGGTTATTAAAAGAATTATTTCCATGAATTAATTCTTTTAAAAGGAATTATTTCCATAATTAAAAGAATAAAACTTAACCGAAAAGATCTCATCCATCGGATGCAACTTGATCTCATCTAACGGTTACGTTATAATCTCTTTTAATTTAACTTGATCTCTTCGATCCAATGGCCATGATTCCTTGCTTGGGCGTGTGGTTCAATGAACCAGCTCTGGTTCACCTCGTGAACCGGTTCTTCCTTCCAAAGAGAATTAAAACCGAACCGGATAGATCTCGTCCATCGGAGACGACTTAATCTCATCCAACGGTTCTAATCTATTCTCTTTCATTCCTCTTTATTTATTTCGATCCAATGGATGCAACTTGATCTAATCCCACGGATACAAGTTGATCTCATCCATTAACTCATCCTACGGTTGAGAACCAATCTCATCCAACGGCCGAGATTCAATCTCATCCGACGGCTGAGAACTAATCTCATCCGATTGATTGCATCCTTTTGAAGATGTCTTTAGGCTACAGCGGGGACCTCGAGGAGGTATTAGATCTGGCCTTCTGATGGGTTTCGGATCCCGTATTCATGATGGGTTAATGGCTTGTAGGCTTTGCTAGGAAAAAAAGGAAAAAATATGGAGGTGCCAAGGATTGAACCTTGGACCTAATGTGTAGCAAGCCATGAGTTAACCATAGGAGCAATTGATGGTTTCTTGTTAGAGACATAAAGGAAATGAACTTAAATGTGAGATGATATCATCACATTAAATGCTTGGAGTTACTTATGGAAAGTGTTGACTTCTCTCTTTTCTCTCATCATTTTTCCCTCAACGAAAATGGGTTATATGGGGGGAATTTTCGAAAATGATGAGGTGGAAGGGGGTTACAAGAGAAGGATTTAAACAAGAAAGTTATAAAGGGAGAATTTAAGACAAAGGTTTTCATTTGAATTACCTCTTCATTTGTATTTCTTTCCCTTTTCCTTGTCACCGAAACAATATGTTTCTTTTCATTTTATTTTGATTTTCTTGCTGTTAACCGAAGCCTTAATGAGGGAGGGAGGTTACATGAGAGAATTTAAGAGGAGAGGGGGTTACTTAAGGAGAATTAAGAGGGGGTTTATAACCTTAATTCCCTTCTTTTCATCTCATTTCTCCTCTCATTTGTTGTTGCCGAAACCTGCTGTATCCTAGAAGGAAGGCTAGAAAAGGCGAAGTTGCTGCGAGAAGAAGAGAAGTGATCCAAGACTTCATCATCCAGAGGTTGCAGTTCCTTTGGTCTTGGAGGATCGTTGTCCACCCGACGTCCAGGAAGAAGAAAGGTATACAACGGAAGGCAGCGAGGTCATTCATAAGGTTCTGATAAATTTTATATATTCCGCAGTTTTAATTTACTAGAATTAATTTAGTATACCGTAGATAATAATTTAGGAATCGGCGATCCTGTAGGATCAATTGATCTAGTCTTTTTGTAGACTTTGTCAATTGATCCAAGGCGGGATAAATTTTTGTTCTTTGGGGTTCTATGCTCTTCGGAGCGGATAGAATCTGGATCGTAGAATGGAGATCCAGAACGCCAACAGGAATCTGTGTCCCAGTAGGGCTGATGATGTCCCCTTGGAGAGCTTATATGGATTGTCAAGTCAAATCTTGCAAGTGGACTTGGTCCGGCTGACAATAAGGTTGAGTGGTACTATTCAAGGTCTTAGATGTCGATTATTGAGTTGTCAGTGAACTCAGATAATTGACGGACATACGATATCTTAAACACGGGGAGCAATGCATAAAATAATAAGAAGGAACCCACATAATGTAATTTGGGGATTGGATTGGTAGTGCAATAATGATCCTCTAGTGGAATGGATCGTTATTGATGGATGTAGGTGTGTATTCGGGGTTGAATACGGGATCCGAAACCCATCAGAAGGCCAGATCCAATACCTCCTCGAGGTCTCCCACTGTAGCCTAAAGACATCTTCAAAAGGATGCAATCAAACGGATGAGATTAGTTCTCAGCCGTCGGATGAGATTTAATCTCAACCGTTGGATGAGATTAGTTCTCAACCGTAGGATGAGTTAATGGATGAGATCAGCTTGTATCCGTGGGATTAGATCAAGTTGCATCCATTGGATCAAAATAAATAAAGAGGAATAGAAGAGAATAGATTAGAACCGTTGGATGAGATTAAGTCGTCTCCGATGGACGAGATCTCTCCGGTTCGGTTTTAATTTTCTTTGGAAGGAAGAACCAGTTCACGAGGTGAACCAGAGATGGTTCGTTGAACCAGACGCCCAAAAGGATCAATCATGGCCATTGGATCGAAGAGATCAAGTTATATTAAAGAAGATTATATTAGAACCGTTAGATGAGATTAAGTTGCATCCGATGGATGAGATATCTTCGGTTCGGTTCTATTTTCTCTTTAATATAAAGTTGGTTCACGGATTGAACCAAATCTCTATCCATATGGCCGGCCACTTATAGATAAGGTTGGAATTATTTTTTTAATAATTTCGAAAAGATCTAACGGTGGAAAACCAAGCAAGTTAATCTAAAGGCCTAGATAAGAAATAATTCTATAAGTTTGGAATTGGTTTAAAGAATCAATGCAAATTAGAAAAATTTCTTAATGAGCAAGAAAGGCTTGGTCTTGGGCGTGAGGCTATAAATAAGGGGGAAGGGGTGGGCGGCCAACACAATTCAAGTGGAGAAGAGAAGAGAGATCGAAACGATTTCGAAGGCCTCTTCTCTTCTTGCCGCCGCCCCTTCTTCTTCTTCCTTCTCTTTTTCTTTTTCTTCTCTTCCACCGCCCCTTCTCCTTCTTCTCTTGAGGTAGCCGAACTCTCTCTTCCAAGGAAGTGGCCGGATCCAAGCAAAGAGACGATACAATGCGAAGTTGCTGCGAGAAGAAGAAAGTCGATCCAAGGCTTCATCATCCGGAGGTTGCAGTTCTTTATTTCTGGAGGATCGTTGTCCACCCAACATCCAGGAAGAAGAAAGGAATACAGCGGATGCTCTGAGGTTATTAACAGGTTCTGGTATGATTTTATTTCCGCAGTTTTTTTGTACCTAGAACTAGTATAAACCGTAGAAGGTAATTTAGGAATCGGTTCACTGATGGATCGATTGACTTAGTCTTTTGTAGACTTTGTCAATTGATCCAGGCGGGATAAAATACTCCTCTTAAGATCCCTAAGAAAGGGAAAAGAACATCCTCATTTCCTAAACATGTATATTCAATCGTTGGTTATTCACATCATATACATAAACATGAAAATCATTGCCTTTTTGAAAATATTTAACTTAGTAGATAAACATAATCATCATCATTTTTGGGGATCCCTGGCTTGTACCCATTCATTTCTTTTGCGCGCATTCATTCAAGTAGGCACGAGGTAGCTAGTCTCGACCTACCTGCATACTAGGTCTTCTCAAATGTCCTTCAACCTAGGGGCGTTCTTAGGTACCCATCCCTTGGAACCCTTCCGGGTTCCGGTACAAGCCATTCATTTAAAGTAAAATAATCTTTTATATTTTCCTTTTTCCATTATAACATGACTGTTCTTTAACATCTTTCTTTCATTCATGGTGCACAGTCACGTTATATACATTCAATACATTTGACATAAGGAATCATATAAACCTATGTCTAGTAACCTTGAACCCAAATTCGATCAACCTTAATCTTCCTTTTCAGGTGATCAACATTCATGGGTTCTGAAATCCTAATACATATCTTTCATCACATACAGCAGGTCAATTAAGCTCTATTTTAGGTTTGGTTAAACTTTCTAACAAGCCAGTATAGCTCTTAATCGATCAGAAGACCGATTCTGTTCCTCCGTTCGTCACAGTGGCCTCTGTAATCGATCAACCGATCGATTACAGAAGCGTAATCGATCAACTGATCGATTACAGAGGCTTAATCGATCGGAGGATCGATCAGAAATCGCGAAATGCCTTCTCATTAAAACGTGTAATCGATCGACTGATCGATTACACCCTCTGGTAATCGACCAACCGGTCGATTACCAGGCTTTCTGTTCTCCGATCTAAGTTCTGTTTAATAAGCTTAAAACAATATCTATATATCCTACAACAGATATGCAAAATCCCTATCTCAGTTATATACACGATTCGAATTTTTAACCAGAGATCAAGTTATGTTTACATCCTTTACAATTATTGTTAAACATACAAACAAACAGACATGCATGATTTTATCCGTCCGAAAACACATAAGCAGATGAAAACAATTTAACCCAACATAAAGCAGATTCTAACATGCTGTCTTAACTTTTAGAACTAATCACAACATACGATTCACACACATAAATCCGTAACTATTATATTGCAGGTGAGGGAACTTACCTGGTTCTCGAATTTCTACAGAGGTTCCTACAGAGGCTATACCAATCGAGAAGCCCTTCCCTAGCCTTCCTTCCTTGCAACGGAGTCGCGCCTTCGGCCAGAGAGGAAGAAGAACCGAGAAGCGAAAAAGAAAAAGGCTCGAGGAGAGGGTTTATAAAGAGAAGCGGGCAGTTACGATCGAGAGCCACAACTCCCCACAACTCCCACGTCCTAAACCCACTACTGCCTCTCCGTTTGGTTTAATGAAATTCCATAAACCCTTAGCTTTAACAAGCATTTCCCTTATGCCTTTAATAAGAATACATTACTATCTCCTATGGTTACTTAAGGCTTGCTACATATTGGGGGTCCAAGGGTCAATCCTTGGCACCTCCACCTTTCTTTTCTTTTTTTTCCTCTTTTTTTTTCCTAGCAAAGCCTTTATGCATTTTAACCCATTACAAGCAACATTCTTAAAGCCTACATATTCATTCCCTTTTATCATAAATAATTCTATCATTTATGCATAAATATCCAGAAATTATCGAAGGAAATTTCATTAAGGGCCTTTAACCAGAATCCTTCCCTTGTACCTATGGTTAACTTAAGGCTTGCTATACCTTAGGGGTCCAAGGTTCAATCCTTGGCTCCTCCTTCTTTTCTTTTATTTTTGACAAAGCCTATATAAGATAACCATCCAAGGATTATGCTTTTTCTTTTTCTCACCCTAAGGCCTATTAGTAATAGCAATATTTTCATGTATTATGAAATCCTTCATCTAGGCCCGTTAAGTATCTCGGACCATATTGAAGGGATTTTGCCGGGTATTACAATGATATAATTAATGCAACTAATTATGACTATTTTCAATCATAGTTATCGTAAATCTTATTTAATAAAATATGAAAAAAAAATCTAATTTCACAAATCAAAATTAGTTAATTAGATTAGGAAATAAATCTCCTAACCATTTAAGAAATTTCTATAATTAAAAATTATAAATTAAATTAATAATATTTCCTTAATTAGGTTTACGACTAACTAGTATAAAACTATTTTACGCATAGGTCTTGCACTATCAGGCTCTGATACCACTGTTAGGATCATCCCGGTGTAATACGCGTGTTTACACGTTTCACAAACATGCGCAGCGAAAATAAATAAATAATTAAGATTAATTATTACACAATACACGCTTGTAAAGTAGGAAATAACATATATAAGGCATGATAGGAAATTAAAAATTTTAGAATAAAAGATTATTCTATGCATACCTCGCAATTCTCAACATGATGAACATCTCAGGTAGAGGCTTGTCAATTTCATTCATATTATAATTCATGACAAATTGACTATACTCTTCCGGTAATGATTGTAGTATAAAGTCAGTGGCCAATTCTTGGCCCTGTGGAAATCCTAGTCTTTCAATGTTCTCAACATACCCAATCATCTTAAGTACGTGAGTTTCTACAGGAGTTTCTTCTTACATCTTGCATGCAAATAGGGTCTCAGATACCTCAAATCACTCATGTCTAGCTTGCCCTTGATATAGTTATTTCAGGTACTCAATCATATCATGTGTATCCATGTTCTCATGTTGCTTCTGAAGCTTAGAGTTCATGGTGACAAGCATTAGGCATGACACATCTAATGCATCATCCTGATGCTTCTTGTAGGCATCTTTCTCTGCACAAGTGGTGGTAGTGGTGGGTGTTTTAAGAAGAGGTTGCTTTAGGACGTACAATTTTCATTCTTACTTGAGGACGATCCTCAAGTTTCTGTACCAACCCAAGAAATTAGCTCTGTTGAGCTTGTTCTTCTCAAGGATAGATCGTAGAGAGAGTATTTGACTTGTTTGATGGAATGATGATCTACAACAGTAAAATACAAAAATAAGTATTATATCTAGATCATTTAATTAAATGATGCTCCCACTGAATCATAGAGCTTTGGTAGAGGCTAGTCATGGATGTAGGAAAATACATTTTTGCCCACACTACTAGCTCCTAATCCAATAACTACAAATTCATGTGGGATAAGATCCATATCATACCTCACCTTAAGTTAGCTTTGACTAATCACCCAAGACTTATTATGATTAGATAGGCAATATTTTACCAATTACATCTTATGCAACTCTTGGAAATAACGGGGTCAAGATTCACATTAGACATCATCTTGAGTTAGCTTTGGCTAATCGCCCAAGACTTAGTATAATTGTTCTCTTACCCAACCTTCCTAGCTTTTGGGATATGCCTTTAAGTTTTTCTCAATCTAATTGAGGTAACTTAGTTAAGTCTCACCCAAAGCTTGATAGCTGGACATCACAATTACCCTCTCACACTCTACCAAGATAAAATATGTCGCTTTACTTTGGCAAACCCAACAATAAATGATCGAGAAAGTAGTGAGTATCAAACTTTGGTAGACATATCGAGTTGACTTAATTAAGATAAAATTTATCTAACATGCATCACATACACACATTGTAAGATGCAGAAAATTTGGGGTTAATTGCAAATAATTTAACCCTAATTGGCAAGGATTAAGGGGAATTAATCTATCTTTAATTTTTAACCATGATCTCTAATAAAGTATGGTTAAGATTAACCAATTAGGGATAGGTTATTGTTGGATTTGGTTTAATGTTGGGTTGTATTTAAAGCTCAAATTAATCAACTCAAATTAAATCAACCCTTGGCCTAATTAAAGGCCAAATAACCAAGCCCAATTAAGCTAATTTCATGAGCCCAATTGATATAGCGTTATAGGATTGGTTTTATAACTCATTAACCCAAACCCCGATTTGGAATGTACAGTTATCGCGATCCCTCTTCACCGAATCCGCGATCTTCTTTCTCCCACCCGCGCCCGAAGCTTTCTTCCTCACTGAAATCGTGAGTTCCCTCTCCTTCCCTTGTGATTCTTCTCCTCTTCCACTTAAGACGTGTTTCTTCTCGTCCTCTGCCCCTTCATGATCGATGTGTATTCACTCTCTGGTGGTCGCCTTCCTCGCTAGGGCCGACAGCAATCACGACCGTGCCATAAGGACGTCGGTCTGTCACACCTAATTCTAGCCTCCTGAAAGAGGTGGATCCTCGAGTGAGGTCAGATTTATTCTCTCTTTTGATTGTTTTACACTCGTTCGTTGTTGATCTAGACCCGTTTAATTTATTGAATTCGGCAGCAAGCTTGATTAGCGGATTTGATCAAACTGAGCCAAGGTTGTTAGAGCTGGGATTCTAGGGCATTTGAAAATATCAGAGGTAAGTGTTCTTGAATCTTGGAATTATGTTTGATGTTGGGATGTTATTGGTGATTCCGACTCCGTTGAATGGATTACTGTACGATTGAGATTCGTTCTTGGTTTTGGAACGGATCTGTGATGGTGAAGCCCTTGGAGTTCAACCGTGAGCTAGGGGTTGGAATCTGAGAGTTCTAGGACAATTGGATCTGAGGTGAGTTCTTTGTATGAAATCTGATTTAGCTTTGTTTTAGCAATAGATTATTGGTTGTGTTATTTCTTGACAGAATGGTGAATTTCGAGCTGATCTGTGGTGGGTTGAGTTGAAAGGGTTAAATGTTTCAATGGTTGAAGTATGGAGATTATGGTTCGAGTGGATGCTCTTGATTTTTAGATGATCAAAGTCTAGAACTATTATGCTATTGGATGTTTTTCAGTATTTAGTTAGATTAGGGTTTTATTGTATTTTGGACTGATCAGCTAAAGAGTCAGGGTTAATGTTTGGTTTGGTTGTGTTATTGGATCTTAATTGGTCCTTAGCACTAGCAAAATTAACAAGTGTTAATTAGGTTAGTTAGGTTAATTAGGTTAGGTTAAATCTGATTAAAGCTAATTATGAATTTTAGTGTGGATTGATTAGTTTAATCGTTGTATTTAGGAATGTTGTTTATTCTTTTACAAGACCTCGATTGATTTTTGATCCTGCTATATACATGAAGTAATATATTTTCTGGGGGTTATGTTGTTTACTGTCATTAGATTCAGATAGGTACCCAGTACTTGGTCGCTACAGGCTCCATGTTTAGTGCATGATCTATTGTTTCTTTCTTATCCTGTTGTTATTGATATTGCTTGTTATATACCTTGTTGATACTCTTGTTTCATATGTTGCTTGATACTTGCCAGTTGACCTTTGTTATGATCTATTACTATCCTGTTGTTACTCTTATTACCTATGTTATTTACCCAGTTGATACTTTGTGTTATTCATTGCTTGATACATGTTGGTTGATCTTTGATTAATCTATCCATTCATAGTACAGTCTCAAGTTGGTATCGTTGACCTATGATGACTCATTTTGATTCTTGTTGATCATGCTAATTAATTATGGCTATTATATGTTGAGTTGATCATCATAGCATCTACATTCTAGTAGTTGTTGTTGTTAACAGCTGCTGACTGTTGTTGTTGTTGGCACTCATCTGACACCGTGTTGTGGTGGCACAGGGGTGAAAGCATTTGTTACGCCATGTTGGGTGCAACCAGGACTGTTATATTGCCCTCCTGAGAGACACTGCCTGCTCCCCACTTATTATTAGTGGTCAGTTGTTGGAGCCTGTGTAGTATGTCTTATTTAGTGTCTCAGTTCACTGCCCTAGGGGGTGACTGGGGGTGGCGAGTGCAGACAGTGACCATGCATGTTGCCTATGATGTGTGTTTCATATCTGCAAGCATTTACTATATCA
>NC_133873.1:490983-517780 GCF_044706935.1 Curcuma longa | reverse complement strand
CAACAGTTTGATCCAATGATCTGCAAGCAAACCCATCTGATGGGGAGGAAGGCACTCAGAGCCAACACATAAGTTTGAATGCATCACTATCAAACCAGTAATGGAGGCTACGAGATTTTAAAAAAATCCCTTAAGGAATTTTAATTATGTATGTGTAAGATACCAAAAAATATTAAGGGTTTAATTGTAAATAACCCTAAATGATTAATAAAGATAAAGAAGGGGGTTAATTATTAGGGTTAATAATTAACCATTAAAAGTTAGTTATTTAAATGATTAATAATAGAGTAAAAAGATTAATTAAAAGGTTATTTGATTAAAGGGATGATTTAAGATATTTAATTAATTAATGGATTAAATGAGTATTTAGGTTAATAGGTTAATGGGTTAAAATTATTGGTTAAAGGATCCGAACCCGTTAACTCCATGGATCCGTTAAGAATCCGATAAGAAGCCTTCACCGTGATTTTTTTTTCTCCCATCTCTGCGATCCAGCTTCTCTGCTCCCACCTCCGCGTTACTCTGTTCCATCCGCATCTGGCGATCGGCGGCCAACCGATTGGCAAGGAGATCATCGGCAAGAAGGGTGTTCCAAGGAGAGCGCCGACTGCAGTGGTGGCTGGCAATTTGTGGAGGAGTGGCGGTTGGCGACGATCGATGGAGAATAGATCGGATCGGCGGAAGGAATAAGAGGAGGTAAGGACTTAAATTGATTTTTATGCTGAAGGTTTTCTAAGGCTTAGATCTGTGATTTCTGCCGGTTTCCATAGATCTCTTGAGCAGATCTTGATTCGGTGAGGCTCCCCTGTTTGGATCGGTAGGATTGAGGTATTTTCCGCTGCAAGGAAGAAGAAAGGAAGAAGGGAATCTAACAGATTAGGGCATAGATCTGAGGTTTCGGCAGAAGGATTTGATCAAGATTGAGATCAGAGCATCCTAGGGCGTGAGCTCTATTTGAGGTGAGGTTTCGTTCACTGAATCTTGGAATTCTGATTTCATGGGGTTTATGTTGATAATATAGGTTGTGTTCAGTTAAGATTTTATTGATCGGTTGGATGGTTTAGAGATTGTTGGGTGTTGATCAGTGATATGAATTCTGGAATTTATCAGGTTTCGGATTGGGAAATTAATCATAAAATTAATTAATTAATTAGTTTTGGTCAAATGGTTGCAATAGATTATTAGACTTGTAACATGTCCCCTTAATTTACATTGTAGATAACATGGTGTCTGTGAGACACAGAAGATCATGATTATCAGCTCCTTGTAAATTATAAATTAAGGCTCACAACCAAGATGGCTTTGGACAAACCATCGGGAACGGTTGTAGTGTAATTCAGTAACTGTCTATCTTGACTGTAGAATTACACTAGTACACTTTGTGTGTATTGAGTAGGACCATTGAGGTTGTTCAATTTACGCTGACTCATAAATTGAACAAGACCTCTGTTATTATACTTATGCACTCTTAATCCCGATATAATAAACGGGCGCATATATTTAGTAAACATCACTTTGATTTACCAAAGGGTGAGATCTTTCCGTCAGATCAAATATTCTCGGTAAGTTGGGTGATGTTACTATCTATATGGTGTGCCGTTAATTATAGAAGGAATCCGTGTCCCAGTAGGGTTGATGATGTCCCCTTGAAGAGCTCATAAGGTTTGTCATGTCAAATCTTGCAAGTGGACTTAGTCCGACTGACAATAAGGATGAGTGGTACTATTCAAGGACATAGATGTCGATTATTGAGTTGTCAGTGAACTCAGATAATTGATGGACATACGATATCTTAAACACGGGGAGCAATGCATAAAATAATAAGAAGGAACCCATAATATAATTTGGGGATTGGATTGGTAGTGCAATAATGATCCTCTAGTGGAATGGATCGTTGTTGATGGATGTAGGTGTGTATTCGGGGTTGAATACGGGATCCGAAATCCATCAGAAGGTCAGATCCAATACCTCCTCGAGGTCCCTGCTGTAGCCTAAAGAAATCTCTAAAAGATGCAATCAAACGGATGAGATTAGTTCTCAACCGTCGGATAAGATTTAACCGATGGATGAGATTAGTTCTCAACCGTAGGATGAGTTAGTGGATAAGATCAACTTGTATCCTTGGGATTAGATCAAGTTGCATCCATTGGATCGAAATAAATAAAGAAGATCAAAAGAGATTAAATTAGAACCGTTGGATGAGATCTAGTTGCGTCCGATGGATGAGATCTCTTCAGTTCGGTTTTAATTCTCTTTGGAAGCAAGAACCGGTTCACAAGGTGAACCGAACCCCCTCTCTCTATAGCCCACGCCCAAGTGAGTTGTTTGTGACCATTGGATCGAAGAGATCAAGTTATATTAAAGAAGATTATATTAGAACCATTAGATGAGATTAAGTTGCATCCAATGGATGAGATCTCCTTGGTTTGGTTTTATTTCTCTTTAATATAAAGTTGGTTCACAAAATTAAACCAAATCCTCCTTGATTTGGCCGGCCACCTATTCCATGGATATGGAAATGTTTTTTTTAATAAAAAACTGAGGGGACCGCCAAGCAATCAAGGGAAGAAATAATCGGCGCCTATTCTTTTCTAGATTTGGAAGTTATTCATGGAAACAAGTCCAAATCAAATCCTCCTTGATGTGGCCGGCCACCTCTTCCATGGATATGGAAATGTTTTTTTTAAATAAAAAACTGAGGGGGCCGCCAAGCAATCAAAGGAAGAAATAATCTGCGCCTATTCTTTTCTAGATTTGGAAGTTATTTATGGAAATAATTCAAATTGATCCCTTGATCAAAGGGGGCGGCAATACCATGTTTGGGTGCATGGGAGGCTATAAAAGAGAGGGGGAGGGGGCGGCCAAGAGACACAACAACAAGAATAGCATACGAAATCTCTCCGATTTCGCAATTGCTCTAGTTTTCTCTTTTCTCTTGGCCAGCCACTTCTAGTCTTCTTCTTCCTCTTTCTTTTGTGTTCTTCTCTTTTCTCTCTTGGTGGCCGAAAGTTCCTCTTGAGGTGGTGGCCGGATCCAAGGTGGAAGGCAAGGAAGAACAAAGCTGCTTTAAGAAAGAAGAAAGGCGATCCAAGACTTCATCCGGCAGAGGTTGCAGTCCTTAGTTCTCGGAAGATCGTTGCCCACACAACGTCCGAGAAAGAGATAAGGAATACAGCAGAAGATTCCGAGGTTCAAACCGGGTTCTGGTATAAATTTATTTTCCGCAGTTTTATTCATACTTAGAACTAAATATTTAAAACCGTAGATAAGTAATTTAGAATCGGCGATCCTGAGGATCGATCGACTTAGTCTTCTTTAAAGATTTTGTCGATTGATCCAGGCGGGATAAAATTTTTGTCCTATGGGGTTCTATGCTTCTCGGAGCGGTAGAATCCAGAAGATGGGACGA
Source organism: Curcuma longa (assembly GCF_044706935.1). NCBI lineage: Eukaryota > Viridiplantae > Streptophyta > Magnoliopsida > Zingiberales > Zingiberaceae > Curcuma > Curcuma longa. The sequence goes on along the minus strand of NC_133873.1, from coordinate 514,371 downwards.
AGATCCAGAACGCCAACAATTACTCTTTTGCAGGATCCTGAGTGATTATAGAACTTCGATATGATACAAGAGTGTTTCTGGTGGTTCTATTCGACGTGCGATTACAGGTGGATAGTCTACTGTATTTAGTCAATACAGTATTTTCTTATTTACTGTACATGCTTCCTTTCATTTCTAGTGATTAGGTTACTTATCATGCTCTCATACTTGTTATAGATTAGATACTTTCGATACTCATGTTTATCACATGCTTGATCGTATTTCTTTTACCTTATTATCAATTCTGTTTATACCTATGATGCTTGAGATCATTATTATCCATGTTTTTGATTACTGTCTTTATTTCAGTGATGTTATCATCATGTTGATACCTGTGATTAGTAGGACTTCTCATTAGTACCTACACATGTTAATTAACATGGTGTTATTTAACATGGTAGAGAATGATTATTCTGACTTAATCATGTCATCATTACGCATGAGCTTGATTGTAAATCCCAAAGATGTGGGTGTATCTTGCCGGTAGTTGGCCTATAGTGATATAGGTGGTTATTACCCTTCCATCACGGTGATGGGGACTGTATGACCTGTACGCAGTCCGACTGTATGACTTGTATGCAGCCGAGTCAGTAGCTTGATCTCGACACCGCGATGGGGTGGTACTCAGTCTGGCTATATGGCTTGTACGTAGCCCGGCTGTATGGCCTGTACGCAGCTGAGAGTGATTCTCTGGACGAGTATTGAGGACAGCACTGACCATAGGTATTGTACGTAGCTCTTGACGGGGCTACCTACTAAGGGTGCTACCAGGCTACTTTATTGTAGTGCTGGATTCATAGCCCCGCTATTGTCGTACACCTCCGACTCATTAGACATGAGGCGCTGGAGCTAGTGTAGACTGATGCATCATATGTACACATTTACATTTTGAGATTTGTATACATGCATTGGACCGTGCATGTGCATGTGTTACATTATGAAGTGATTGTGTACTTGTATTGATACTTGGTTGACACATTGCATAATATGATCATGCATATGGATTACTACGTGTACCTGAGATATAGCATTGCTTATATGATACCTGTTATCTACTGAGTATATTTGTACTCACCATTTGGACTCTGGGATTTTTCTGTCTTCCCAGATATCAGGTAGAAAGCTACAACAGATGCGAGGAGATCATGCCAGTCATGCTATCTCACAGCAACTTATGGTTTATTTGTATTCGTTGGTATTGTATCTATTTATGTGCCTGTGGGGTGATTTTATTACTTGTAGTTCGAGTTAGTACTTTCGTATCCGTATTTTGGATTTTATGATTTCTTTGTGCCGATGAGCATTCGTTTTATTCTTACTTTGGATTTATCTTTAGAATAGATATGTTTCTGCTGTACGAATCGGTTTTAAAGAGTTTTATTCGTTAATGATTGTACGGATGCATTTCATATATAGTAGGATGTGTTGAGTGACCGTGTGGGACACATTTGTTTTTATTTCCTTGTATAAATTCATAGTCTGTTATGGGTGGGCCATGTGGGCCTTTTATATATGTATGTATCCAGGGATTTGTCATAATTACTGGGGAGATGCTGTCGAAATTTTTCGGACAGCTATTTCTCGGGGCGTGACAGTATGCATATTTAATTAGTCCAAAATTGATTTCCAGGCAGTGGCGAGGCACATCGGCCTTCTTGGTTATTGGAGCATCAACTTCTTTCTAAGACAAAACCAATTAAGGACATCATTAAATCATGCATTCATAATTTTCCACTAAAATCCTTAGGTATTTTAATGATGTATATAATATAAGATAAGTACCTCTGCTATGCAGAGCAGATAAATAGCCTTTGGGGCTATTTACGACTAAGCCATACATATAAGTTCTAATCAAAAATCTAGTAAAGGAGATAAATAGCCCCAAAGGCGTAGACTAACTGTATATAATATAAGATAAGTACCTCTGCTATGCAGAGCAGATAAATAGCCTTTGGGGCTATTTACGACTAAGCCATACATATAAGTTCTAATCCGACGCCATTCACGATATTGCTGAGGGCCATACTATAAATAAATTGCCCAAAAATCTAGTAAAGGAGATAAATAGCCCCAAAGGCGTAGACTAACTGTATATAATATAAGATAAGTACCTCTGCTATGCAGAGCAGATAAATAGCCTTTGGGGCTATTTACTAAGCTAAGCCATACATATAAGTTCTAATCCGACGCCATTCACGATATTGCTGAGGGCCATACTATAAATAAATTGCCCAAAAATCTAGTAAAGGAACGCCTTCGGCCAGAGAGCAAGACAGTAGAGGAACGAGGAAAAGTCATTCTGTGCGGAATGTTTATAAAGGGAAGAGAGCCGTTACCATTGCTATTTTCACTCCCCACAATCCCCACGTCGCAACCCCACTACTTATCTCTTCGTTTGATTTGATGAAATTTCATGAACCCTTAGCTTTAACAAGCATTTCCCTTATCTCTTTAACAAGAATTAACTACTATCTCCCATGGTTACTTAAGGCTTGCTACATGTTGGGGGTCCAAGGGTCAATCCTTGGCACCTCCACATTTCTTTTTCTTTTTCTTTTATTTTCTTTGCAAAGCCTCCATGGATTCAACCTAACATCTTAGGTCATTCTTAAAACATAAGTATTCATTCTTTTTATCATAATCAATCTATCATTTATGCATAAATATCCAGAAATTATCGAAGGAAATTTCGGGTATTACAATCCTCCATACCTTCTAAAAAGTTCGTCCTCGAACTTAGAATAACTCTGGATACCTTTGCTTCATATCTTCTTCACGCTCCCATGTCATTTCCTCAGATTGTAACGCCCGCCCTTACCAGAGCCTTGACGGACGCTACAGTTTGTTCATTCATTCATTCATTCTACCATTATATACGAAAGCTACACTTAGCAGCGGAAAATTAAAACTTTCATAGCAAGCATAGATTCGTATACAGTAGATAGAATTATTAACATGATAAGTCTATAGGAAAACTTAATCACAATATTGTCAACCAACATGATAGTTCTAAAATAACTATAAATTGACATGAGCCAGGACTTCGTCACGTCAACACCACACACATCATTTCGTCCTGTCCTGTCGCCTCCGTCCATTGCTTAATACCTGTTAGGATCTGCAGCATAAGAAAGTAAACTATAAGCATAACGCTTAGTAAGCTCCTTTCCTACTCACAAAATCCGAACATCACATAAAAGCATAACATTTAAGTACTTACAACATGTAAGTCATAACATAATCATGTGCAATCATTTACCTTAACCTTTTCTTTCATTGTATGCATTAAACATGAATACCATACCATTTGTCTTTTCAAAACATATTATCTTAGTAGATAAAAATAATAAACATCATTGTTGGGGTCCCCTAGCTTGTACCCATTCATTCATTTGCGCGCCATTCCAAGTAGGTACGAGGTAGCAAATCTCGACCACTCGGTTACTAGGTCTTTTGTCTTTCGACCTAGGGACGTTCATTAGGTGTCCATTCCTTGGATCCCTTTCAGGTTCCGGTACAAGCTTCATTAAAGTAAAATAACTTTATACTTTCATTCATTTTCATTTCACAGGAATGTTCCTTTACATTTCTTTACATTTCTTTTCATATCATGGTGAACATTCCCGTTACTTTGATCTCATTACATACATTCTTTACATTCTTGGATAGAGTCTAACATAACCCTAAGGTTGTTATTTGCATTGACTCTAGCCCTTAACCATTCTTTAAGATGGTCAGAACTTCATTGGTTAGATTCAGTCTTTTGTTTAAACCTAACCTGAGTTGAACCAACTTGGTAAACCATCCTAAGCATAAGTTTTAGCTTCCGAGCTCTTAATCTTGCAAACATAGAGGGCTTAATCGATCAACCGATCGATTAAGTGCCCTTGTAATCGATCCAGAGATCGATTAGGGTCATCGTTCACAGAAAGCTCGGTAATCGATCAGGTGATCGATTACCCGGCCTGTAATCGATCACTTGATCGATTACGGCTCGTAGATTTTCTCCCGAGGCTTGGTAATCGATCAGCCGATCGATTACCTTCCCTTAATCGATCGGTGGATCGATCAAATATCGCTAATTTGTTTCTCTTTACAACGGTTAATCGATCCAGTGATCGATTACCCATCTGGTAATCGATCCCATGATCGATTACACACCCTTCTGATTAGTTTTTCAGTCTGTTTCCAGTTTCTTAGCTTCTGTTAAACCTTTAATCCTATATTACCCTATTTGTTCATCTTACCAGAACTATATAACATGATCACAAGATACTAATGGTTATTCTAAACATTTTGAACGTGTTTAAAACTCTTAAACAACATGAATCATTTCTAAACAGCATAACATGTTCAAAACTCTAATACGTCAGGAACTTTCATACATCAGAAACATATCATGTTTAAAAACTCTAACAGAACAACACTGAGTAAGCCAGGTTTATCACAGATGCATTCTTCAACCATTATGCTACAGGTGAGGAGAAGCTTACCTAGTTTTCTGAGGTTTCTAAGGTTACCAACAAGAACAGCTAGTTCTCCTGGTTGAGGAATGCTTCGGCCAGAGAAGAAGAGAGCAGAGCTTTCGGTGAGAGAGAGCAGAGCGCACAAAAACCAGCCAAAAGCTAGTTTCGGTGCTAAGGGAGGTTTTATAAGGTTACCAACCCGATAACCTACGTCTTAAAACCCATTAATTAGCCATTAATCCCTAATAAAACCAGCGTTGTAACGCCAAGCCACTCTCAACGTTCCTTCGTTTGATTTTTAAGCTGCTAATATGATCCCTTAACCTTTAACTATCATTCCTCTTGTATCTTTAATAAGAATCGTTCACTTGCCCATTTGGTCTAAAGCTTGCTACATAAATTGGAGGTCTTAGGTTCAAATCCTTGTTCCTCCCTATTTCTTTTTTTTTTTTTCTTTTCTTTTTCTTTAGCAAGGCTTACATAAACCCATTACAAGCAACGTTCTAAACCATAATTAAACATGAATTAGTATTTTACACTAATTCCTTTTATCAACATTAATCCATCATTTAATCTTTCATTTATCATTAAATATCCAGATATTATTGAAGGAAAAATTGGGGTGTTACAATCCTCCATACCTTCTAAAAAGTTCGTCCTCGAACTTAGAATAACTCTGGATATCTCCGTTTCATGTCATCTTCGCGTTCCCATGTCATTTCTTCAGACTGTTGATTTCGCCACAAGACTTTGACTAAAGGTACCTCCTTGTTCCTTAGTCTCTTGACATCCCGTTCTAGGATCTGTATAGGTTTACTTTCATAACTTAAATCCTCCTGGATTTGAACGGCTTGCGGCTCAATCACCTTGTCTGGATTCGGAATACATTTCTTTAGCATCGACACATGGAACACATTATGAATAGCGGCCATTTCTTGAGGTAGCTCGAGTTCATAAGCCACCTTGCCGACTCTTTTCAAGATCTTGTAGGGTCCCACATATCTCGGACTCAATTTCCCTTTCTTTCCGAACCTCATAATGCCCTTCATAGGAGCCACTCGGAGAAAAACAAAATCTCCGACATTGAACTCCAATGGCCGTCGTCGTTGATCAGCATAATTCTTCTGACGGCTTTGAGCAGTCTCTATCCTTTGACGGATATTCTGTATGGCTTGAGTGGTCTCCTTTATGAAATCCGTCTGGATTCCCATTTCCTTCTTTTCACCACCTTCGAACCAACAGATAGGTGATCTACATTTCCTTCCATATAAGGCTTCATAAGGTGCCATGCCGATAGTAGCTTGATAGCTATTATCAATTGATTGATTGAATCGATAGTGAGATGATATAGAGAACACTACACTAAACTATTCCTAGTCAAGTATTGACATTCAAGGACAATGTTAATGCGTAGAGAGTAGCATGTAGGTCAACATGATGACTTGATCTCACAAGTCATGGATATGAGATATCAAGTTGACACATGTGTATGCATTGGAGAATGTATACTGAATGACCCGCCATGAGAAAGTATCATGGATCGTTATATGAGTGTCATATACTTTCTCATGTGGCTATTAGTATGACTATTAGTCCTTGGACCTGAAGTCACCATGGTTCCCAACATAACGAGTTATATGCTTTGGTTTCGTCAAACGTCACCCGTAACTGGGTGGACTATAAAGGCGATTACTAGGTGTATAACAAATTATGTAGTGGGATGTGAGTGATGTAGATGGGATCTATCCCTCCTATATGACGCTGCTTATCCTTCCTGAGTCGACTCCGGCTGGCTCTGGGTCGACTCCAGTCGCGGTGGCGGCGGAGACGATAAAATCTTGACCTGGGTCGACTCAGATCGCCGTCTGAGTCGACTCCAGCTCCGCTGGCGACGACTTTTGACGCACTGACTTCCGGTTCTGTGCTGATTGGGCTGGAGTCGACTCCATAACCTATCTGAGTCGACTCCAGACCCGAAAACTTGAATTTTCGGCCGGAGTTAGCATTTGTTCGAGCCCTTCTTTCCTGCACAACAAGTTAGCTCGAAAACATAGTATTAAAGAACCGGTCGGTTCACCGAACCGGCTTCGAGTCTTAACTTCGGATCTCCGGTGAGATCCTGGGTTTGACCGGCGCCTACTGTTCCTCGTAGGAACGCGTCCTCACCCACTCCCCTCGGGAGAATTTACCTGATGCCAACCAAGTCCTCCTGACCTGTTGGACTTTTGCTTGGCTCTGTCGTTGCCCCCCAGGACTTGAACGCAACTGATCCTCCTGATCAGTCCATTCTTCTCTGCAACTTGGTCCTCCTGACCAAGTCCATTTCATCCGCAACTACCCAAGTCCGGATCTTGCCTGGTGCACGTTGACTCTGCCAAGTCTTCTTGCCTAGACTCACTAGGACTTAACCTGTTTCTCTGCAAACTCATTTCAACTCAGTTAGCCAAACCACATACTTAACTTGATCCTAGTTCCATAATCAAAACCAGAATGGAATGTCACTTGAAAACACAAGTGGAGATGTGGATCATCATCCAGACGGGACTATGATATTTTATTTCATAAATGTTTATATACAAAAGAGCAAGTCTTTTCAGTATATATCCTAACACGTCAATTAAATGAGTTATTGACAACTCGAATTTAATCAACTTCTAATCCAAGAGTAGTACCACTCAACCTTTGTTATCATGCGGAACTAAGTCCACCTGCAGGGTTTACTTGATAATCCTTTATGAGCTCCTCAAGGGGACATCATCAACCTAGATTATAAGACACAATTTCCTTCTATAATCAACAACACATCATGCACATAATACTACTTCCCAACTCATCAGGCCTTTTGATCTATCGCTCTAAATCTCACCCTTTGATGAATCAAAGAAGTACATACTAAGTATATGTGTTTGTTATTATATTAGGATTAAGAGCATATACATCGATAGTAATAGAGGTTTAGTTCGATTATATAGTCAATATAAATCGAACAATCCTCAAGTGGTCCTGCTCAATACACACTAAGTGTGCTAGTGTAATTCTATAGTCAAGACAGACTAAGACCAAATTACACTACAACCATTCCAATGATTTGTCCAATCCATCTTGGTTGTGAACATTGTTTATAATCTATAAGGAACTAATAACATGGTCTTCTGTGTGTGACTCCGCACATCATGTTTATCTACAATATCTATTAAGTGGACACTTGCATAAAAACTAAATGCAAACATTGGCCAAAAGTAATTCTCATTTCAGAATGTTATTTACATTGATAGCTAGGATTCTTGTATGCATCCTAACACCTGCAACTACAGAGTTAATCTATTTGCACATCTTACTATTATTCTGCCTAAATTTATGTATCAAAAGTGCATAAATTAACTGAAACAAAACACAGAGCCCTAACCAATGCTCTGATACCATTGATGGTGCCTAAAATTCTGTTCCATTTAATTCTTGCTAGATAAAAATTTTTCAGAGATAGAATCTTTTCAAGCAACTCTCATATTCGATCAACCATGTGCTTGATCGATGCATAAGATCATTGGGCTTTTGTGTTGGTATTTAGGATGCATAAGAAGAAAATATTGTACACAGCGGAATGAATAAATTGTACCTTTCTTCTTGAGATTGTGTAGGAGATGTTCTTTACCCGAAGAGCTCTTGATCTTCTGCTGTATTCCTCTCCTCTTTTTGGACGTTGTGTGGGCAACGATCCTCAAGGATGACTCCACCCAAATTCCTTTTCTTCTTGTTTTCTAATCCGATGGCAAGCAAGAAGAAAACCTTCCTCTTCTTCTTCGTCTTCCTCTCCTTCTTTCTCTTCTTTCTTTTCCCTTCTTGGCCGCCGGCCCTAGCAAGGACTAGGGGTCTTGTGTGCAAGGCCTAGCAAGGATTAAGAGGAGAAATCCCAAGCGAACAAAGAGAGGAAGAATTCCTAGGAGGGGTGCCAACCCTAGCAAACCAAAGAGGGAAAGAAGAGGGTGTGTTGCCGCAGGCCCTAAAGGTGTAGAGGCAAATTAGAATTGTGTTCTTTCCCTCTCCCAATCCTCCCGTTTTATAGCTTTGCCATCATAGAAAATTTAGAAAAAAATAACTAAATTTTTAATACTTTTATTGTATAACAAAACTTATATAATTTTGTTCGATAACAAAAATTTTTTATTAAATTTTGTTGGATAACAAAACTTAATAAAATTTATTGTATAACAAAATTTATATAATTTTACTATAGGATAAAATTAATATAATTCTATTTAGACTTAATCTAAATTCTATTAACTGAATTCTTACAAAAATTCTAACAGAATTTTTAACAGAATTCTAACCGAATTCCAACAGAATTCCAAACAGAATTCTAACAGAATCTTATGGGTGGATACGAGGCTTTATCTAGAGGCTATAGCAGGGACTTAGAGGAGGAATTGGTTATGGCCTCCTGATAGGCTTGGGCTTCCTGTGTTTTCCCTGAACACCCAACTTTAGTCCATCAATAATAACCCATACCACTAAAGGGTTATTATTGAACTACCGCACCAATCCCATATTACAATATGGGCTCCTTCTTATTAAGAGTGCATTAATCTCCCTGTGTTTAAGATATCGTATGTCCATCAATTAATTGAATTACTGACAACTCAATTAATGAACTTTGAATCCAAGAGTAGTACCACTCAACTTTATTATCATACCGAACTAAGTCCACCTGCAGGATTTACATGATAATCCTTATGAGCTCCTCAAGGGGACATCATTAGCCTAAATATTATGACACAGTTTCCTTTTATAATCAACAACACACCATATACATAGCATTGTCTCCCAACTCATCGAGCCTTTTGATTTAACAAAAAAATCTCACCCTTTGATGAATTAAATAAATACAAACTAAGTATATGTACTTGTTATTATAGCAGGATTAAGAGCATGTACATCCATAATAACTGAGGTCTAGGTCGATTATATAGTCAGTATAAATTGAATGACCTCAAACGGTCCTGCTCGATAAACATAAAGTGTACTAGTGTAAAATAATAGTCAAAATAAACTAATACTAATTACACTACAATCATTTCAATACTTTATCCCATTCCATCTTGGTTGTGAGCTACTATTTATAATTTATAAGGAACCGATAACATGATCTTCTGTGTGGCACCACACACCATGTTATCTATAAAATAAATTAAGTGAACAACTGCATTAACATATATCAGAAACATAAAATGCAAGATTTGACCAAGGTGATTCTCATTTCAATATTATTAAAAAATAGATGTTTATACAAAAAATAAGGCTTATAGTATACATCCCAACAAGATGCTGCCGAAATTTTTTGGACAGTCGTCTTTCAGGACGTAACAATTTAGTGGTATCAGAGGCAGGTTAGGTTCTTTGGATTTTCATTGCATTTGTGGTCTATCTGATACCAATTTAGTGGTATTAGAGCATGATTTTACGATCAGTTTTTTGGATTTATCATTGCATTTTTGGGTCTATCTAATACCAATTTAGTGGTATCAGAGCTTAGGTTTGTTTCTTTGGATTTTCATTGCATTCGTGGTCTATGATCTGCTACCAATTTAGTGGTATCAGAGCATAGTTTTACGGTTTCTGTCGGATTTATCATTGGATTTATCATTTTATTTTTAGCCTTCCAGATTTATCGATGCATTTAAAGGTGTATCTGATACAAACTGTTTGGTATCAGAGCATTAGGTTTTAGGCAGCATATTAGACTAAGTATTTATTTTAGGATTTAGGTTTAGTTTTTCAAGTTTGTCATCGTGTCGAGTTTATCAAATTTTGGTTGCTCGATCTAAGTTGTGAGATGGACAAACAGCGGCACGAATTTTCCAAACAGTTGTAAGTAAAATTTCTAGTGCATTTATTAATAGTTCTAGAAATTTATAGTAGTTATATATACTACTAGGTGATATTATAACTCCTAAAAATTGAGGACGAGGTCGACCACCAAGTTGACCCGTTACATCAGTAGAGCCGAAGGTTTTCGAGCATGTTGTGGACAGTCAGGAGATACCCTTGACAGATTTGGTACCGGCTAAAGCTAATAAGACTGTGGATATGAGTCGCATATCGATACTGGCAAAGTCTATTAAAGATCGGTTGACGTTATTCCATGGGGGATCTGACCCATGGCTCGCTCGCTCTTGGTTGGAGAGTCTGACATATACATTTGCATATATTACTTGTACTAAGGCAGAGAGAGTAGAGTTAGCAGTATATCACCTTTGTGATCAGGCTGTCACGTGGTGGAAGACATAAAAGACTGTACTCAGAGAGCGGGATTTATCTTGGTTATCCTTCAGAGAGGCTTTCGAGAGGTATTATTTTTCAACGGTGTTCTGTCAAGAACGATGTCAAGAGTTTCTGAGCCTTAAGCAGGGCGACCGCTCTGTTATTGACTATCATATGGAGTTTTTTAGACTTGTTGAGTTTTGCCCAAATTTGATAGCCTAAGACAGTGATCGGATGTTTCAGTTCACTCAAGGACTAGCTGCATATATTCGACTGAAGATGTCTAGTTGCTCGATCAACATATATAGAGAGACACTAGATCGGGCATTGATCATTGAGACGACGCAGCAGCAGGTGACTCATGAGAGAGACGCAGAAAATTTAAAGAACTCTAGCTTACAGATTTCTGGTTGGAAGAGGCCAGCTTAGGGATCCGGTACACGGTACAGAAAGATAAACAACCTGCAGAATCTTTGAGTGGGTTTCAGTGGAAGGAGAGTATGGAGAAGAAGTGTTATCGCTGTGGATCTAGTAGTCACCAGGTTTCAGATTTTCCATCTGATCAGGCTATTTGCTATTATTGTAAACAACCTGGTTATATAATCGGTGAATGCACTTAGAGAGCTCAGTTGGAGTTCATGGGTACTTCTACTTCTGAAGGATGACCCACACAGCCGCAATAGCAGAGGGTATAAGTGAGATATAGAGCACCCCAATAGCAGAGATCTCTACCATCTTCAGGACAAATGTATCAGATATAGGAGAAGGATTTTATAGTGTTTCTAGTGTTGGGATGTATACCAAAATCCTAGCTGTGTAAATTAACATTCTAAAATAAGAATCACATTTGGTCAATGTTTTACATTTAGTTTTTATGCAAGTGTCCATTTAATCTATATTGTAGATAAACATGGTGTGCGGAGTCACACACAGAAGACCATGTTATCAGTTCCTTATAGATTATAAACAGCGTTCACAACCAAGATGGATTGGACAAACCATTGGAGTGGTTGTAGTATAATTTGGTCTTAGTCTGTCTTGACTATAGAATTACACTAGTACACTAAGTGTGTATTGAGCAGGACCATCTGAAGTTTGTTCGATTTATACTCACTCTATAATCGAACTAACCTCTATTACTATAAATGTACATGCTCTTAATCCCGATATAATAACAAACACATGTGCTTAGTATGTACTTCTTTAATTCATCAAAGGGTGAGAATTAGATCGATAGATCAAAAGGTACGATGAGTTGGGAAGTAGTATTATTTACATGGTGTGTTGTTGATTATAGAAGGAAATTGTGTCCTATAAACTAGGCTGATGATGTCCCCTTGAGGAGCTCATAAAAATTATCATGTAAAAACTCTACAGGTGGACCTTGTCCGCATGATAATAAGGTTGAGTGGTACTACTCTTGGATTAGAAGTTGATTAAATTCAAGTTGTCAGTAACTCATTTCATTGACGGACATACGATACCTTAAACACAGGGGGATTGATGTACTTATAGTAAGAAGGAGCCCATATTGGAATATGAGATTGGTGCGGTAGAGCAATAATAATTCTCTAGTGGAATGAGTTATTATTGATAGATTTAAGATGTGTGTTCGGTGAAGAGCATGGGAAGCTTAAACCTATCGGGAGACCAAAATCAATTCCTGCTCTAAGTCCCTGCTGTAGCCTCTAAAACCCTCAAATACAACTTGAAAGAATTTGTGAAGAAACCAGGCATTCAAACCCATGCAAGTGTTGGCGTTCTGGATCTCCATCCTGCGTTCCAGAGGTTGACAACGATCTTCCAGGGAACTGCAACCTCCGGATGATTATGCCTTGGATCGCCTCATTCGCCTCTTCTTGTCTCCCATTGTCTGGCCATGTGGATGACATACTACTCATTGGGAATGATATCCCTTCGCTACAGTCTGTGAAGACTTGGCTTGGGAGTTGTTTCTCAATGAAGGACTTAGGTGAAGCAGCCTGCATTTTAGGCATCAAGATCTATAGAGATAGATCTAAGAGATTGCTTGGCCTAAGTCAGAGTACATATATTGACAAGGTATTACTTCGGTTTGCCATGCAGAATTCCAAGAAGGGATTTCTGCCTATGTCACATGGTGTGAGTCTTTCGAAGACTCAAAGTCCCTCTTCTAGAGAGGAGAGAGACCGCATGGATCAGATCCCTTATGCTTCTGCTATAGGATCTATCATGTACGCCATGCTGTGTACTCGTCCTGACTGTTGGTCTAACAGTCGACTGCCCTTAAATTCTGAAACTCACAGAAAGTTCAGTCGAGTCTTTTGGTCCTGAGTCAACTATGCAGTCGACTGATGGCAGTCATCAGTCGACTGATTTTCTGAACATTGTCTTTTCAATCAAATTTAATAATTCCATAGAAATTCCACAAAATTCAAAAAAATTTAAAATTTTGCGAGAACATTTATTTTAGTGCTATCTGTTAGGAAAAATTTTATTTCATGAAAATTCTTCATATTTTCTTGGATTGACACAAACTTAAAGAATGTGCTTGATTGTACATTGTTTAGTGTCACTATGACTCATTGTTGTGATCCTTACAGAGTTGTGAATGTCTAGGATTGTAACTGAATTTGTTATATATTTTTCAAACATTTTAAATATCCAATTATGACTGAGGAGCAAGATATCCATGAATTGAATAGTTGCTATCCTCATAATTGGTCTATTATTAATAATTTGATACTCTCCATTCTAGCATGAGTATCATCCTAGCATCTCACATAGTGTTCACGCATGCCAAAACACAATCAAAGTCATCCTATATAGAGATGTTTGATTTCTATATGTTTAGTCCTAGAATGATGAACAGGATTTTTGGTCAAATTAATTGTGCTCATATTGTCACAAAGGATTTCTACATTAGTATAGTTTAGCTCATAGTCCTTAAGTGTGTGCATCATCCATAGTAACTGTGTCACACATCTACCTAAGACTACATGCTCAGCTTTGGTAGTAGATAAAGCTACACATGGTTGCTTTCTACTACTCCAACTCACTAGGGAGAAACCTTTACACATCTACCTATGAATCTTCTCCTTCTCGAAAGCTTCAAAGGCGGAGAAACCTTTACACCCCTTTTCGATCTCCTCAAAATGATATAAAATAGTGTTTAGGAGGAGAGGAAGATCGCAGAGAGTAGGGAACAAAGAAGTTCTCAGAAGAAGTACAAAAGAATGAAAGAATAGCAAAACTCTTCAGAATCTTGCAAAATCTTGAGTTATTCTCGCGCAGACTTCTTTTATAATTCTTGCAATATCAGTCGACTGCTGGCAGGGCCAGTCGACTGATGCCTTCAATCGACAACAAAATCTCGCATTAAAGCGCATTAAATGCTTGCCAATTTTCTACAACGTTCAAATCACAGTCGACTGTTCAAGACCAGTCGACTGGCAACAGTCGACTGGTCTTGAACAATCGACTCACCATAACACCAGTCGACTGCCCAGTCGACTCCTGTCTTCTTCTGGCTCGACTGATTTTTCTGTGTGCGTCTGATTTATGAGCAGTCGACTGCTGGCAGGGCCAGTCGACTAGTGAAGCTAAAAAATCCCATTTCAGCTTCTCTTGACCTAGACCTCGGCCTTCAAACATCTCCCACAGCCTCATGCCTTCCCTGGATGCTCCATCATCCTTGCACTAGCTTGAGATGCTTCCATCAGCTTCGTCATGTCAAGTCTTTGCCAAGACCACCCTTGGACTTTTCCTTGCCAAGACTACCCGCTTGGACTTTTCCTTGCCAAGACTACCGTACCGCTTGGACTTTTCCTTGCCAAGACTACCTACTTGGACTTCTCCTTGCCAAGACCACCCTTGCTTAGACTTTTCCTTGCCAAGACCACCCTTGTATCACACATATTAGATCAACAAGAATTGCCTAACTTTAAACATGGTTTAGCCAAACATTGAAACTCAAGACCACGATTCTACAACAGAAGCTGGATTGCTGCATCTGAGGCCTTTGCCAAGACTACGCTTGGACTTTATTGTGACAACAATGGAGTGATTGTGCAGGCTAACTTGTATCACACATCGATTAGATCAACAAGAATTGCCAAGGCTTTGGCACACTTTAAACATGGTTTAGCCAAGTGGGAGATTGTCATTAGAGTAAATCATTTGATGATTGTTGTATGGACAATGCACTTGGATTATTATTATACTTACTTGTATTGGTGCAAAGATTGCACTATATCAATCGATTGGTTGAATCAATAGTGAGATGATATAGAAAACACTACTCTAAAGCATTTCTATTCAAGTATTAACATTCAGGGACAATGTTAATGCATAGAGACTAGCATCTAAGGTTTTAAGCATGTACATTGCCAACGTTACAAGAACCTATAGGGTCACACTTTAGGTGGAAATTAGGTTCATGTGATGAACCAAGAGGATTAGATTCATGTGATGAATCAAGTTGGGTTAAAACTAGACTTGGAGTTTCAGCATGTCATCATAAATGTTGACTTGACTTTTTGCCATGTCATCATTTATGTTGACTTACTCATGCCATTCATGGTCAAGTATTGACTTGACCATCAAAAGCGGTTTTGCGGCTCGAAAAACCCAACAAAGTCTTCCTTCTTAAGTCAAGTCAAACTTGACTTCCTAATCTCCCAAGGTTGATCAAATCAACTCAACTAGTCTAGTTTGGATTACACTTAACCCAACTTGATTCATCACATGAATCTAATCCTCTTGGTTCATCATATGAACCTAATCTCCATCTAATTTCCCTTTATGTGTGACCTTATAGATTCTTGTAACGTTGGCAATGCTTCTAAACCGATTTAGAAACATAAACAATGAGCGGTATCTAGCAACACATCTTTGCTACCCAAGTTACAAGAATGTTGAGATCCAACATCACCATTGTGACTACTAATTGTGACTCTCATAATATGTGACCATGTTCTTCTATCCTTGATATCATGATTGATCAAACCGAGGCATAGACCGTGTCATCCTCTAATCAATCTATGTCTTGAACTCCAAGTAGACTCGCTCCAATCAAATGAGCTCAACATCTCATGTTATATATTTGGGCATGGCCATGCACTTTGGTGGTCTCACTCTATCAAGAACTAAGATATCACTCCCGTTTTATAGGAGGGATAGATTCCATCTACATCACTCACATCCCTCCACATAATTTGTTATATACCCGGTAATCGCCTTTATAGTCCACCCATTTACGGGTGACGTTTGACGAAGTCAAAGTACACAATTCCTTATGTTAGGAACCATGGTGACTTCAGGTCCAAGGACTAATAGTCATACTAATAGCCACATGAGAAAGTATATGACACTCATATAACGATCCATGATACTTTCTCATGGCGGGTCATTCAGTATACATTCTCTAATGCATACCCATGTGTCAACTTGATATTACTTTTGAAAATAATTTAGGTTTATTAATTTTGAAAAAAATTTAAGTTTGAAAATAATTTAAGTTTATTAATTTTGAAAATAATTTAAGTTCTTAATTTTGAAAATAATTTTAAGTTGTTTTAAATTTTGAAGATAATTTTAAAATATTTGTTTTAAAAAATTATTTAAAACATTTAGTTAGGTAACATTATTTTCGTTTGTTGGGTTATTATTAAAACATTATTTCCTAATTCATCTCACCCGGTCTAAATGATCAAGTAGTGATCCTAAGGGTTTATGTGAGATGATTTTTTAATTTTATCTTTGTTTATTATGAAAGGTATCTATATTTGATTAACCTTGAGTTAGATTCAGGTTTGACCGTTAATTGATTATGTACATTTCAAAAATTAATTTCTAGACCGTGGCGAGGCACAGAGGCCTTTTTGGTTATTGGAGCAACAACCACTTTTTAATATAAAATCAATTTAATAAATTATGTATTTAACCAACTTGTTAATAAAACTTGGTCTAACTAGTCTAGGATATGACTAGGTAGCTTTGATCAGTTTAGTTCGATTAAGTGAATTAATTTAGGTACTCCTTACCCTTCTTGATCACTTAACCTAACTTCTCTGACGTACTATCATCTCGCCCCACCCTAGTACTAGGTTGGCAAGAATTAATCAAATAGTTCATCCTTAGTCTAACCTAATTTTCCCTCGGGATCGTGCCCCTCGATTGGATGAATTAAGTGAACCTAATCCTTGGGAATCAAATATTGGTTCGGTCCGACTAGGTTAACCAATCTCGACTTAGGAACCCATGCTTGAACTCTAGGTCGGTTTCTTCATGTGAGTGCAATGAATGACCTATTCTTAGCCACATACCCGATGCCCGATCTATTGTATCCAGCCTTCTGCGATCCAAGTATCATATCCAGATACTTGGACCCGGAGATGAATTTTTCAAGCGATCTTCTGAGTTCGCCGACTTGAGTCTTTAGTTGAGCATTTTCTTCCTTGAGTTGAACTCGAGTCGAATCATCAACCGATTCATTCTGAGTCGGTGGCTCAGGGTTGACTTTCTCCTTGAGGAGTACTACTTCCTCTTGGAGTGATTCAACTAAGGCATCGGCCTTAGCGAATTTCTTACTTAAATTAATGATTATTGAAAACAACCATTTGTTACTTACATTGGGTTTCGGGTCTTCTAAACGGGATACAGATCCGTGGCTTTCACTATCTGAGTCATTGTTGCTCTGGTTCGGTTCATCCTAGGCCGGTAGAGCGAGGAAGCTAGTTGTCGGTTCCTCGTCTAAGTCTTCAGAAGATGACTCGTCCCAAATCGCCTTCAGTGCTTTCCGTTTCGCCTTTTGATCTTTTTATTGGTTAAGGCAGTCTACGATGAAATGTCCTTTCCTTCCACATCCATAATATTTCATCTCGGCTTTTCTGGTGGACGGTGGTCTTGTTTTGTTGATGACTTTCTTAATCTTGGATCATCATATTTCGCGCTTGTTCGAGAACATTTTCTAGACGAAGTTGACTAGGTCCGTAGCTACCTCGTCATCTACCTTGGATTCTGCAAATTCTGAATCCTCCGATAATTTCTTCATCTTTTTCTGTTCGGTACCTACAAGAAACACGATACCTTTCTCCTGCACTTCCGTATTAGACTGTTCATGAAGTTCAAATTCAAAAAATAAATCATCTAATTTAATTTTTGATAAATCTCTAGAAACTTTGTACGCATCCACCATGGATGCCCACAAAGTGTTTCTCGGAAAAGCCTTTAGTGCGTACCTTATCACGTCGCGATTCTCAACTTTTTGACCGATCGCGTGTAGTCCGTTGAGGATGTCTTGGATCCTTGCATGTAGTCCGCTTACGGTTCTCCTTCAAGCATTCAAATGTTATATAATTTATTAATTAACATGTCTCGTTTACTTACCTTTGTATCGGATGTCCCTTCGTGGAGCTCAATGAGTTTGGTCCAAAGGTCCTTTGCGCTGCTGAAAGGTCTCACCCAGTTCAATTCCTCTTTCGTTAATCCGCATTGTAGTGTCTGGGTGGCCTTCGCATCCGCTTCTATCTTTTTCCAGGTAGAGGAGTCCCAGAGCTCGCAAGATTGTGGAGTACCATCGCTTTCAGAGGGGATTGTGAATTCTGTCTAAATGAAGATCCACATTTCCACCTGAGTTTTCAGGTGACATTCCATTCTAGTTTTCCAGTATGGAAAGTCGTCTCCCGAGAACAATGGTGGTCTTGCGGTACTAAATCCTTCTTAGTGGGCTATTGATCTAGCACACACGAAAGACAAGCAAAAATGTTACCAAGACTTGGTCTTGGATTAGTAGTGTGGGAAGAGAGAAAATATCGATAAAAAATTTTCAAAAACAGAGAAAGAAAAAAATCAAAAATCTCCTCGATCAGTGGTTACACTGGATTCGAGGGCCCTGCTGTGATACTGATGTGGGTGTTTTGTTGGGATATTTATTTATATATTTAATTCCCTTATTTATTGTGTCACTAACACCCATCAAAATTATTTATTTATTTACCAAACCCCCTAATTATCGCTAAATTAGTATAGAGAGGTCCGGATCGTCTCTCTCACGGACTCAATGACCGGAAGTTATTATAGATATTTGGTGCAGGGGGTTTTATTGTGTTTTAGTCCTCCTAACAATTTACAACTTTATTTATAAAAGGATCCTAATTCTACATCATTTACAAGTGAGATCAACTAATACATCCTATTTACAGAGTATACATATGACAATTAATACATGCAACATGAATTTCGATTTGTACATAATATACAAACATATATGATAAGTTCTACATCATTTATCATACAACAATATACACCATTCAACCTACAAAACTACACAACACGAATTCTAAGTAATACAATATGTACAATTTATTTAACGTACAACACAAAACATGCTCTTCATACAACATACTTTATAAATCTTATATACACGAATTCCCATTACATCTAAATAACAATAACACAAACAATTTACAAATCACATTTATCAATTCACAAACATTATTCAACTCTACAATACAACACAACACATACTATACATACTATACAACTTGAGCACATTTAATCAACATTCACCGCAATCAGAACTCAATTCAACACACACATCATTCATAACACAAGCTCAACAATTAAACATGAATTCCATTCATTCTACAATACTTAGTTCATGTGCACAAGTCTAACAACAACAACTCCATCATAAAGTCGGCTTCTAAAACTATCCATGTACAATTAAACAAACAACCTTATTAACATTCAATTCACAGCTGCATTTACACTCATCCATTTCATCGACACCCAAACAACTTCATGTATCTAGAAACCTAACGAAATGACAATTAGAATTAGTGTTATCAATTGGAATCAAGGTAGGGATTATGGTTAAGATTAGAACCAAGTTAGGGTTAAAACAGAATTAGGGATTAGGATTATCAATTAGAACATATTTACAATGTAAAGGGGGTTCCAATTCAAGTAAAACAGAAATAAAACAAAAACGAACAGCTACAAACAAAGGAGTAATGAATTGAACTTCAAGCTAGGGTTAGGGTTATTCGTTCCCTCCACCCTATTCAGCACTGAACAGTCCAACAACCAGAAGGGCTGACGTCGGTGAAGATGAGGTTCGCCGGAGAAATCATCCACGGTGAATCACGAACAGAACAACACCGGAACAGAGCTCCTCGTCCTCAAACTCATCCCTGCTGTAATCATAGACAAGAATCAGAATGAGAAGAAATCAAAACCTTACCGTGCTGATTTTCAGTAACAATGGAGATGGACGGTGGCTGACGACTCCTTGCTTAAATCACAGACAAGGAAGCAAATGGGTTGCTCTGCTGAAATCACAAACGAGAGCCCACTTTGGCACATCCGAGAGAGGAGGTGGTCAACGCTCATCGCCTAGCTATTGCCGGAGCTGGTCAGAGAATAGAGGTGGACGGAAGTGGAATGGAGGCAGAACACAGGCGGAGCTGAGGTGGAACAGAGGCGGATCACAGTGAGGAACTCAGGGAAACAAGGTGGAAGAACAGCGAAACATAGGAGAAGGGAACACGGTGATGGAAAAACACAGGCGAAACACGGTGACGGCGGCGACAAACCACAGGCGAAATACGAAGAAGAAACACAGGGAAGATGGCGATGACACAAAGGTGAAGCACGAAGAGAAAACATAGTGGAGGAATCAGGGGAACACGGCGAAAGAAACACGGTGACGGCAGCGGCACAAACAAAGATAATGGCGGCACACGAAGCGAAACCCTAGCTCACACGAGAAAGAACCCCCCGTCTTGTGCAACAGCGAACCCCTTCCTGTTTATTCGCGATTTGAACCGGTTAAGTCCAATGGGATTTGGCTGAACTTGGGTTTTGAGTTGAGCTGAGCCAACTTCAATTGATTGAGCTGAACTTGAGCTGTCGGTTGAGTCAGTTGAGTTTGATCTTGATTTCCAGCTCCAATCTGTTCTGATTTGGATCATATGATTGAACCAGGTTAATTTGGTCAGCTTTGATTTGGATCAAAACTGGATTTGGCTTATGATTTGGGCTGAATTCAATTGAATCTGATTTTTAATCTGGTGCCAAATTGAATCTGATTTGAGTCCAACTCGAACCAAGATCATCCTAATTTCTTACAAAATTAAATACAACAAATTAATATTCTTAAATTTCAATAAATTAATGCAAAATATAATAAAAATCAAAAATTCATCCAACATAATTAATCAGTCCAAAATCCTATTTATTAACAAGAAATATGATCAAATCGGTCCAAAATAACTCTAATTAAAAAGGTAAAAATGCCCGTTATCAGATACCAATTGTAGGATCGATGAAAACACACTAGAGGGGGGTGAATAACGTGTTTACACTTTACCGATTTTCGATTACGAGCGCGGAAGCAAAACACGGAAGCGATGAAACGAATAACAAAAAAGGAATGAACACACTTTGTTTTACTTGATTCACAGCCCAAGGCTACTACTCCAAGGCCCACGGTCCTTGATCGTTTATTACGAGCAATCAACTATTCAATTTGCCCCTTACGGCAACAAATATACGCTTTTACAAAAACACAATAAAGCTCGGTAACACTTGGAAATTAAATACGATTAAGTATAAGTTACCGAATTCAAAGTCGGATCGTGCTGGATGTTGCAATTAGGCAGTACTCAGCATAGCGACGGCTCCGAGGATGAACGGGATCATGTAGGGCGTTGTCGTCACCAGTGTAGCGTGAAAGGATCGGAAGAATCGTTGTTCTAGGGTTGCTGCTTGTGCACTTCTTTTATACTATGCTTGAGTCGACTCAGCCCAGATCTTGAGTTGACTCGAGTCCGACGTGTCAGATAGCTTTTCCTTCCCGCTCATTATCCACTATCTGAGTCGACTCGGGTCGCCATTTGAGTCGACTCCAGTCCGATGTGGAGTCTTCCGGATCAGTTTAGACTCTGAGTTGACTTATGAGTCAGCTTAAGTTGACTCAGATCTAGTTGACAGAAATCTGAAGGTGCTGACTTCTGAAAGCTGGCTGACTAAGCTTGAGTTGACTCGATACTGTGCCTGAGTCGACTCCAACAGCAAAACTTAGCCAGTTTTGCCCGGAGTCTGTGTTTTTCAGTTTTTCCAATCCTACATAAATATTAGTAAAATAACATGCAAAGTATATTGTTGAGTCAGTTCCTTCAACCTCCTCTAGGTCTTAACTTCAGATCTCCAGTGAGACCCTGGGTTAGACCGACGCCTACTGTTCCTCTCGGGAACGCGTCCTCACCCACACCTCTTAGGAGAATTTACCTTTGCCAACCAAGTCCTCCTGACTTGTTGGACTTTTGCTCAGCTCTGTCCTCAGCCCCCAGGATTTGTGTTGCGTGCTGGTGCAGGAAGCACTAGTGGATCGAATTGAATATCGGAGTGGTCTGTCGGGATATCTCTCTGATGTCATTCTAATTCTCTGTCGAAGTGCTTTTCATACCCCTCCCATTTTCCTTGTTGGCGACCCCCGGAGAAGACGCACATCAAATTGTCCGTTGATTAATAGTTTGACGATCTAGGTATTTGGTCGGAACAGAAAATATATTATAATCTAGTATATAATTTATTAGAGATTTATGTATATATTTGATCTCAAATAGATGATATAGATAAACAACGAGGACGCATGACAACGATAAGAGAGCACATCATCCTATCTCATTTATTCTGGATCAATCTGTAGCATAGATATCTCAATGAAAGTACATGATATGACACCAAAGAAAGGTGAAGTGAAGAACAAGCTTGCGTCTTTAGGAATAATGTGAAGTGTCATTAAGAATTTTGAGATTATGACCTGATATGGAGTTAGGATTTGATTGCCCTACTATGATCTTAAAACTCAACTTATTACGATATATATTTTATAATATCCTCTGAAAGAAAAATTAACTTGTGTAGTTGTGTTAGTGGGCAACATGTGTTGTTAGATTGAAGGAATATTATATAGAAATGAAAGACACATGGAAGGAAGGGAATGCTTCTAGTTTTTTCTTCCAGAGTATGGCGGTGGAAGTATTCCCCCTGCCGGGTAATATGCTTCAGCATATGAGCATATTGCCTGTAAGTTGTGATATATGCTGTACAGATGTTGTACTCCTTTAAATTATTCGTGTGATCTTTATGCTTTATCCAATGGAATTTACGACATTTTTATTAATATAAACTGTCATGAATTTCGAAATGAAAGTTCTATATTTGAATTTTGAATTCAAAATTTAGGTTTTGGAGTTAATATTTCCAAGATTTCGAATTGTTATTGAGTATCCATATACATTCTTTCTTCCATATTGTTTATTAGCAAGTAAGACATGTGTATATATATATATATAATATGAAGTAATATCCACCACTGAATTGAAAGTTTAGCATTAACTTATCGCTGTTAGACGAGTATTCATAATGAATCTTATTTCTCTTGCATTCTTGCACTACGACAGATTTAATATTAAAACAAATTTAAAAAGTTCAACTCATTATGATCATTTCTATACATCTAAGTTTCAAAATTGTGAGTTCTGAACAACAATACTATTAAATCATGATCATCAAGTCGAATGGATAAGTTATTATTCAACTTTGTTATGCAGATATAAGACCTGCATCATAATTG
>NC_133873.1:474263-490883 GCF_044706935.1 Curcuma longa | reverse complement strand
CACGGTCTGGTGTGGGCGTACTCGGCTTGCCAGGCACGCCCGTGCCTACGAGGCACGGTCTCACAGGGTCGCGGCTCTGTTAAAAGGCACGACCATGCCTAGGAGACACGGCCATATCCAGTCTGCCTTTTTATTGAGTCAACACAGCCAAAAGCTGCTTGTGCCTAATATGAGGCACGATCCAGCTTTTATTGCTTCCCGAACTTGAAATTTTCCTGCAAAAATAGGAAAACTTATTAGTAACTCATGAAACTAAATAACAAGAGTATATGCGTGTCCGATGCGTTTTGATGCTCTCCGGAGTCCTTTATTCGGTACCGAGTAAAACTCGTATCGTCCTACTTTCGGCTCCATTCGATATCGTTTATTGCTCCATCCACATCTCTGAACATATTTTTTATTATTTACTGATGCAGGGGCAACACTTGAGTAATCGAACTTCAATGTGTCATAACATTTAACTCGGGAATCAGAACAATGCACGGTCGGATGAGTTTTGAAGCTCTTTCAGACACCTTCATTTGGTATTGGGTAAAACCTGTACCGACTAACTTTCGGCCTCATTTGACACCGTTTAGTGCTCCGTCCACATCTTTGAACTTATTTTTTACTATTTACTGATGCAGAGGCAACACATGAGGAGTCGAACTTCAATGGGTCATAACTTTTGACTCGGGAATCCGAACAAGGCTGGTCAGATCCGTTTCGAAGCTTTTTCATAGACCTTTGTTCGGTACCGGGTGAAACCCGTACCAGCCTTCTTTCGGCCCCATCCAATATCATTTAGTACCCTGTCTGCATCTCTGAACTTATTTTTTACTATTTACTAATGCAAGTGCAATACATGAGGAGTCAAACTTTAACAATTCATAACTTTTGACTCGGGAATCAGAACGAGGGACGGTCGGATGCGTTACGAAGCTCTTTCAGAGATCTTCATTTGGTACAAGGTAAAATCTATACCGATTAACTTTCGACCCCATCCGATATCGTTTAGTGCTCTGTTTGTATCTCTAAACTTAGTTTTTGCTATTTACTGATGCAGGGGCAACACATGAGGAGTCGAACTTCAATGGGTCGTAACTTTTGAGTCAGGAATCAGAATGAGGCATTGTCAGATGTATTTTGAAGCTCTTTTAGAGACCTTAATTCGGTATTGGGTAAAACTCATACCAGCCCTCTTTCGTCCCCATCCGACATCATTTAGTGATTCGTCCGAATCTCCAAACTTATTTTTTACTATTTACTGATGCAAGGGCAACACATGAGAAGTCAAACTTCAACGGGTCATAACTTTTGACTCAAGAATCAGAACGAGACACGGTCGGATGCGTTTTGAAGGTCGTTCAGACATCTTTATTTGATACCGGGTAAAACCCATACCGGCCCACTTTTAGAACGAGGCACGATCAGATGCGTTACAAAGCTCTTTCAGAGATATTTATTTGTTATTGGGTAAAACTCATTCTAACTAACTTTCAGCCCCATCTGATATCGTTTAGTGCTCTGTCCGAATCTCTAAACTTATTTTTTATTATTTACTAATGCAGGGGTAACACATGAGGAGTCGAATATTAATGGGTCATAACTTTTGACTCAGGAATCAGAACGAGGCACGATCGGATGCGTTACGAAACACTTTCAGAGACCTTTTTTTGGTACCTGGTATCCGACATTGTTTAGTGCTCCATCCGCATCTCTGAACTAATTTTTTACTATTTTCTGATGCAGAGGCAACAGAAGAGAAGTCGAACTTTAACGGGTCGTAACTTTTGACTCGAAAATCAAGACAAGGCACGGTCAGATGCGTTTCGTAGCTCTTTCAGAGACCTTAATTTTGTACTTGGTAAAACTTGTACTAACCCACTTTCGGCCTCATCCGACATCGTTTAGTGCTTGGTCCGCATCTTTGAACTTATTTTTTACTATTTGCTGATGGAGGTGCAACACATGAGTAGTTGAACTTCAACGGGTCGTAACTTTTGAGTCGGGAATCAGAATGAGGCACGATTGGATGCGTTTCGAAGCACTTTTAGAGACCTTAATTCGATACCAAGTGAAGCCCGTACCGGCTCTCTTTCGGCCCCATCCGACATCGTTTAGTGCTCCGTCTATATCTCTGAACTTATTTTTTACTATTTACTTATGTAGGGCAACATGTGAGGAGTCGAACTTCAATAGGTCGTAACTTTTGAGTCGGGAATCAGAATAAGGCATGGTCGGATGTGTTTTGAAGCTCTTTTAGAGACCTTGATTCGGTAACACGTAAAACTCGTACCAACCCTCTTTCGGCCCCATCCAACATCGTTTAGCGCTCCGTCTGCATCTCTAAACTTTTTTTTACTATTTACTGATACAGGGGCAACACATGAGGAGTCGAACTTCAACGTGTCATAACTTTTGACTCAGGAATCAAAACGAGACATGGTCGGATGTGTTTTGAAGCTCGTTCAAAGACCTTTATTCGATATCGGATAAAACCCATACAGGCCCACTTTCGGCCCCATTCGACATCGTTTAGTGCTCTATCCACATCTTTAAACATATTTTTTACTATTTACTAATGCAGAGGAAATACATGAGAAGTCGAACTACAATGGGTCATAACTTTTGACACAGGTATCACAACGAGACATGATCGGACGCATTTTGAAGCTTGTTTAGAGACCTTTATTCGATATCGGGTAAAACCCATATCGACCCACTTTCGGTCCCATCCAACAACGTTTAGTGCTTCGTCCGTATCTCTGAACTTATTTTTTACTATTTACTGATGCAGGGGCAACACATGAGGAGTCGAACTTCAAAATGTCATAACTTTTGACTCGAAAATTAGAACTAGGCATGGTCGGATGCGTTTCGAGGCTTTTTTTGAGACCTTTATATAATACAGGTTAAAACCGTACCGGCCTATTTTCAACCCCATCCGACATCGTTTAGTGCTCCATCTACATCTCCAAACTTATTTTTTTTTCTATTTACTGATGCTGGGGCAACACATGAGGATTCAAACTTCAACGGGTCATAACTTTTGACTCGAGAATCAGAACGAGTCATAGGCGGATGCGTTTCAAAGCTCTTTCAGAGACCTTTATTTGGTATTAAATCGTACTGGCCCACTTTTGACTCCATCAGACACCGTTTAGTGCTCCGTCCTTATCCTTAAACTTATTTTTTACTATTTATTGATGCAGGGGAAACACATGAAGAGTCGAACTTCAACGGGTCAAAACTTTTGACTCGGGAATCAGAACGAGGCACGATCGGATGCGTTTCAAAATACTTTTAGAGACCTTTATTTGGTGTCGATTAAATCCGTACCGACCCACTTTCAGCCCCATCTGACATCGTTTTGTGCTCTATCTGCATCTCTAAACTTATTTTTTACTAATTACATATGTTGGGGCAACACATGAGGAGTCAAACTTCAATGGGTCATAACTTTTAACTCGGGAATCAGAAGGAGGGACGATCGGATGCGTTACGAAGTGCTTTCAGAGACCTTCATTTGGTACAAGGGAAAACCTGTACCGGCTAACTTTCGGCCCCATCCGATATTGTTTAGTGCTCCGTCCGCAGCTCTAAACTTAGTAATTGCTATTTACTGATTCAGGGGCAACACATAAGGAGTTGAACTTCAACGGATCGTAACTTTTGAGTCAAGAATCATAATGAGGCATTGTTTGATGCGTTTTGAAGCTCTTTTAGAGACCTTAATTCTGTATCGGATAAAACCCGTACCGGCCCACTTTTGGCCCCATCCGACATTGTTTAGTGCTCTGTCCGCATCTCTAAACTTATTTTTTACTATTTACTAATACAGGGGCAACACATGAGGAGTCGAACTTCAACGGGTCATAACTTTTGACTCAAGAATCAGAACAAGACACGGTCGGATGTGTTTCGAAGGTCGTTCAGACACCTTTATTTGATATCGGGTAAAACCCATATCGGCCCACCTTCAGAACGAGGTACGGTATGGTTATGAAACTCTTTCATAGACATTTATTTGTTATCAGGTAAAACTCATTCTGACTAACTTTCAGCCCCATCCGATATCGTTTAGTGCTCCGTCCAATCTCTGAAACTTATTTTTTACTATTTACTAATGTAGGGGCAACACATGAGGATTAGAACATTAACGGGTCGTAAATTTTGACTCAGGAATCAGAACGACGTACGATCAGATGCGTTACGAAGTTCTTTTAGAGACCTTTTTTGGTACAACGTAAAACTCATACTAACTAACTTTCGGCCCCATCCGACATCGTTTAGTGCTCCATCTGTATCTCTGAACTTATTTTTTACTATTTACTGATGCAGGGGCAACACTTGAGGAGTCAAACTTCAACGGGTCAAACTTTTGACTCGAGAATCAGAAGGAGGCACGGTCAGGTGTGTTTTGAAGCTCTTTGAAAGGCCTTTATTCGGTACCGAGTAAAACCCATACCGACTCACTTAGGGCCCCATCCGACATCGTTCAGTGCTCCGTCCGTATCTCTAAACTTATTTTTTACTATTTACTAATGTAGGGGCAACACATGAGAAATCAAACATTAACGGGTCACAACTTTTGACTCAAGAATCAGAATGAGGCACGGTCAGATGCGTTGCGAAGCTCTTTCAGAGACCTTTCTTTGGTACCTAGTAAAACTCATTCTGGCTAACTCTCAGCCCTATCCGACATCGTTTAGTGCTCCATACGCATCTCCAAACTAATTTTTAACTATTTTCTGATGCAGGGGCAACACAAGAGGAGTCGAACTTTAACAGATCGTAACTTTTGACTCGGAAATCAGAACGAGGCACAGTCGGATGCGTTTCATAGCTCTTTCAGAGACCTTAATTCTGTACCTGGTAAAACCTATACTAACCCACTTTCGGCCTCATCCGACATCGTTTAGTGCTCGATCCACATCTTTGAACTTATTTTTTACTTTTTGTTGATGCAGGAGCAACACATGAGTAGTTGAACTTCAACGGATAGTAACTTTTGAGACGGGAATCAGAATGAGGCACGGTCGGATGCATTTCAAAGCTCTTTTAGAGACCTTAGTTCGATACCAGGTGAAACCCGTACCAGCTCTCTTTCGTCCCCATCCTACATTGTTTAGTGCTCCGTCCATATCTTTGAACTTATTTTTTACTATTTACTTATGTAGGGCAACATGTGAGGAGTCAAACTTCAATGGGTTGTAATTTTTGAGTCGAGAATCAGATGGAGGCATGGTCGAATGTGTTTCGAAGTTCTTTTAGAGACCTTGATTCGGTAACACGTAAAACTCGTACCGGCTCTCTTTCGGCCCCATCCAACATCGTTTAGCGCTCCGTTCGCATCTCCAAACTTTTTTTTTACTATTTACTAATGCAGGGGCAACACATGAGGAGTCGAACTTCAACGGGTCATAACTTTTGACTCAGGAATCAGAACAAGACACGGTCGTATGTGTTTCGAAGCTCGTTCAGAGACCTTTATTCGATATCGGGTAAAACCCATAGCGGCCCACTTTCAGCCCCATCCGACATCGTTTAGTGCTCTATCCGCATCTTTAAACATATTTTTTACTATTTACTAATGCAGAGGAAACACATGAGGAGTCGAACTACAACGGGTCATAACTTTTGACAGAAGTATCAAAACGAGACATGGTCGGACGTATTTTGAAGCTCGTTTAGAGACCTTTATTCGATATCGGGTAAAACCCATACCGACCCACTTTCGGCCCCATCCGACAACGTTAAGTGTTTCGTCCGTATCTCTGAGCTTATTTTTTACTATTTACTGATGCAGGGGCAACACATGAGGAGTCGAACTCAAAAGGTCATAACTTTTGACTCGGTCATAACTTGCGTTTCGAAGCTCTTTTTGAGACCTTTATTTAATACAGGTTAAAACTGTACCGGCCTATTTTCAACCCCATCCGACATCGTTTAGTGCTCCATCTGCTTCTCTAAACTTATTTTTTTTCTATTTATTGATGCTGGGGCAACACATGAGGATTTGAACTTCAACGGGTCATAACTTTTGCTCTTCATAGGTGGATGCGTTTCAAAGGTCTTTAAGAGACCTTTATTTGGTATCAACTCGTACTGGCCCACTTTTGACCCCATCAGATACCGTTTAGTTCTTCGTCCGTATCTTTAAACTTATTTTTTACTGTTTATTGATGCAGAAAAAACACATGAAGAGTCGAACTTCAACGGGTAAAACAGAACGAGGTATGGTCGGATGCATTTAGAAACTCTTTTAGAGACCTTTATTTGGTGCTAATTAAAACACGTACTGACCCACTTTCAGCCCCATCCGACATCGTTTTGTGCTCTATCTGCATCTCTGAACTTATTTTTTACTAATTACTTATGTTGGGGCAACACATCTCAAACTTCAACGGATCATAACTTTTGACTCGGGAATCAGAAGGAGGGACGATCAGATGCGTTACGAAGCGCTTTTAGAGACCTTCATTTGGTACAAGGGAAAACCTATACCAACTAATTTTCGGCCTCATCCGATATCGTTTAGTGCTCCGTTCGTAGCTCCAAACTTAGTTTTTGCTATTTACTGATTCAAGGGCAACACATGAGGAGTTGAACTTCAACGGATCGTAACTTTTGAGTCAGGAATTGAATAAGTCATCGTCGGATGTGTTTTAAAGCTCTTTTAGAGACCATAACTCGGTATCGGGTAAAACCCGTACTGACCCACTTTTAGCCCCATCCGACATCGTTTAGTGCTCCGTCCGCATCTCTAAACTTATTTTTTAGTATTTACTGTTGCAGGGGCAACACATGAGGAATCAAACTTCAACTATTCATAACTTTTGACTCAGGAATCAGAATGAGACAGGGTCAGATGCCTTTCGAAGGTCATTCAAAGACCTTTATTCGATATAGGTTAAAACCCATACCAGCTCAATTTCGGCCCCATCCGATATCGTTTAGTGCTCCGTCCACATCTTGAAACTTATTTTTTACTATTTACTAATGCAGGGGCAACACATGAGGATGTGATCTTCAAAGGGTCATAACTTTTGACTCAAGAATCAGAATGAGGTACGGTCGGATATGTTACGAACTCTTTCAGAAACCTTTATTTGATACCGGGTAAAACTCATACAGACAAACTTTGAGCCCCATCCGACATCGTATAGTGCTCCTTCTGTATTTTCAATCTAATTTTTTACTATTTACTGATGCAGGGGCAACACATGAGGAGTCAAACTTCAATGGGTCCTAACTTTTGACTCGGGAATCAAAACGAGGCACGGTCAGATGCGTTTCGAAGCACTTTAGAGACCTTTATTTGGTACCGGGTAAAACCCATATCGGCTCAGTTTTGGTCACATTCGATCTTGTTTAGTGCTCTGTCTGCATCTTTAAACTTATTTTTTACTATTAACTGATGCAGGGGCAACACATGAGGGGTCGAACTTCAACGGGTCATAACTTTTGACTTGTGAATCAGAACGAGGCATGGTCGGATGTGTTTCAAAGCTCTTTTATAGAATTTTATTAGGTAACTGGAAAAACCCATACTGGCCCACTTTCAGCCCCATCCGACATCGTTTAGTGCTCCATCCGCATCTCTGAACTTATTTTTTACTATTTATTGATGTAGGGCAACACATGAGGAGTCGAACTTCAACGTGTGATAACTTTTGACTCAGGAATCTGAACGAGGCATGGTCAGATGCGTTTTGATGCTCTTTTAGAGACCTTTATTCAATACTAGGTAAAACTTGTACCAGCCCACTTTCGGCCCCATCCGACATCGTTTAGTACTCCGTCTGCATCTTTGAACTTATTTTTTAGTATTTACTGATGCTGGGGCAACACTTGAGAAGTCGAATTTCAACGGGTCATAACGTTTGACTCAGGAATTAGAACGAGGCACGGTCGAATGCGTTTCAAAGCTCTTTCAGAGACGTTCATTTGGTATCGGGTATAACCCGTACTGGCTAACTTTCGGCGCCATCCGACATTGCTTAGTGCTCCGTCCGCATCTCTGAATGTATTTTTTATTATTTACTAATGCAGGGGCAACACATGAGGAGTCAAACTTTAACGCGTCATAACTTTTGACTCAGAAATCTGAATTAGGCACGGTCAGATGCATTTCGAAGCTGTTACAGAGACCTTCTTTTGGTATGGGGTAAAACCCATACCAGCTAATTTTCAACTCCAACCGACATCGTTTAGTGCTCCGTCCATATCTCTGAATTTATCTTTTACAATTTACTGATGCAGGGGCAACACATGAGAAGTCGAACTTCAACAGGTCATAACTTTTAAGTCAGGAATCAGAACGAGGCACGGTCCGATGCATTTCAAAGCTCTTTCGGAGTCCTTTATTTGGTACCAAGTAAAACTCGTATCGACCTACTTTCGGCTCCATTCGATATCGTTTAGTGTTCCATCCACATCTCTGAATTTACTTTTTATTATTTACTGATGCAGAGGCAACACTTGAGTAGTCGAACTTCAATGGATCATAACATTTGACTCAGGAATCATAACAAGGCACTGTTGGATGCGTTTCAAAGCTCTTTCAGACACCTTCATTTGGTACCGAGTAAAACCCGTACTGACTAACTTTCGGCCTCATTCGACATCGTTTAGTGCTCCGTCCATATCTTTGAACTTATTTTTTACTATTTACTGATGCAGGGGCAACTCATGAGGAGTCAAACTTTAACAGATCATAACTTTTGACTCGAGAATCAAAACAAGGCTCGGTCGGATGCGTTTCGAAGCTCTTTCATAGACCTTTATTCGGTACAGGGTGAAACCCATACAGGCCTTCTTTCGCCCCCATCTGATATCGTTTAGTGCCCCGTCCTTATCTCTGAACTTATTTTTTACTATTTACTGATATAGGTGCAATACATGAGGAGTCAAACTTCAACAGGACATAACTTTTGACTCGAGAATCAGAACGAGGGACGGTCAGATGAGTTACAAAGCTCTTTTAGATACTTTCATATGGTACAAGGTAAAACCTTTATCGGCTAACTTTCGGCCCCATCCGATAATGTTTAGTGCTCCGTCTGTATCTCTGAACTTAGTTTTTGCTATTTACTGATGAAGGGGCAACACATGAGGAGTCGAACTTCAACGGGTCCTAACTTTTGAGTCAGGAATCAAAATGAGGCTTGGTTAGATGCGTTTCGAAGCACATTTAGAGACCTTAATTCGGTATTGGGTAAAACCCGTACCAGCTCTCTTTCTTCCCCATTCGACATCATTTAGTGATTCGTCCGCATCTCCAAACTTATTTTTTACTATTTACTGATGAAAGGGCAACACATGAGAAGTCGAACATCAACGAGTCATAACTTTTGACTCAGGAATCAAAATGAGGCACGGTCGGATGCATTACGAAACTCTTTTAGAGACCTTTTTTTGGTACTAGGTAAAACCCATACTGACTAACTTTCGGCCCCATCCGACATCATTTATTGCACTATCTGTATCTCTGAACTTATTTTCTACTATTTACTGATACAAGGGCAACACATGAGGAGTCAATGTTGAACGAGTCATAACTTTTGAGTCGAGAATCAGAATGAGGCACGGTCAGGTGCATTTTGAAGTTCTTTCAGAGACTTTTATTCGGTACCAAGTAAAACCCGTACCGACTCACTTAGGGCCCCATCCGACATCATTCAGTACTCCATCCATATCTCTAAACTTATTTGTTACTATTTACTGATGTAGGGGCCACACATGAGGAGTAAAAATTTAACGAGTCACAACTTTTTACTCAAGAATCAAAATGAGGCACGGTTGGATGCATTGTGAAGCTCTTTCAGAGACCTTTATTTGGTACCTGGTAAAACTCGTTCAGGCCAACTCTCGGCCCCATCAGACATCGTTTAGTGCTTCATCCGCATCTTCGAACTAATTTTTTACTATTTTTTGATGCAGGGGCAACACAAGAGGAGTCGAACATTAATGGGTCGAAACTTTTGAATCAGAAATCAGAACGAGGCACGGTCGGATGCGTTTTGTAGCTCTTTCAGAGACCTTAATTCCGTACCTGTTAAAACCTGTACTAAACCACTTTTGGCCCCATCCGACATCGTTTAGTGCTCGGTCCGCATCTTGGAACTTATTTTTTACTATTTACTGGTGCAAGGGCAACACATGAGTAGTTGAACTTCAACGGGTCGTAACTTTTGAGTCAGGAATCAAAATGAGGCACGGTCAGATGCGTTTCGAAGCTCTTTTAGAGACCTTAATTCGATACTGAGTGAAACCCGTATCGGCTCTCTTTCGGCCCCATCCAACATCGTTTAGTGTTCCGTTCGTATCTCTGAACTTATTTTTTACTATTTACTGATGTACGGGCAACATATGAGGAGTCGAGACCTTAATTCGGTAACACGTAAAACTCGTACCGGACCTCTTTCGGCCCCATCCGACATCGTTTAGCACTCTATCCACATATCCAAACTTTTTTTTTACTATTTACTGATGCAGGGGTAACACATAAGGAGTCAAACTTCAATGGGTCATAACTTTTGACTCAGGAATTAGAACGAGACACGGTCGGATATGTTTCGAAGCTCATTCAGAGACCTTTATTCGATATCGGGTAAAACTCATACCTACCCACTTTCGGCCCCATCCGACATTGTTTTGTGCTCTATCCGCATCTTTGAACATATTTTTTTACTATTTACTAATGTAGAGGTAACACATGAGGAGTCGAACTACAACAGATCATAACTTTTGACAAAGGTATCAGAACGAGACATGGTCGGATGCGTTTCGAAGCTCGTTTAGAGACCTTTATTCGATATCGAGTAAAACCCATACTGATCCACTTCAGGCCCCATCCGACAACGTTTAGTACTTCGTCCGTATCTCTGAACTTATTTTTTACTATTTACTGATGCAGGGGTAACACATGAGGAGTCGAACATCAATGGATCAAAACTTTTGACTCGAGAATCAGAACTAGACACAGTCAGATGCGTTTCGAAGCTCTTTTTGAGACCTTTATCTAATACAGGTTAAAACTCGTACTGGCCCACTTTCAGCCCCATCCGACATCATTTTGTGCTCTATCTGCTTCTCTGAACTTATTTTTTTTATTAATTACTTATGTTGGGGCAACACATGAGGAGTCAAACTTTAACGGGGCATAACTTTTGATTCGGGAATCAGAACGAGGCATAGTCGGATGCGTTTTGAAGCTATTTCAGAGACCTTTATTCGGTATCGGGTAAAACTCATACCGGCTCAATTTCAACCCTATCCGACATCGTGCTCTGCCGGTATCCCTGAAGTTATTTTTTTACTATTTACTAATGCAGGGGCAACACATGAGGAGTCAAACTTCAACAGGTCATAACATTTGACTTGGGAATTATAACGAGGTACGGTCGGATGCGTTTCGAAGCTCTTTTACTGACCTTTATTCGTTACCTGGTAAAACCTATACTGGCCCACTTTCTGCCTCATCTAACATCGTTTAGTACTCCGTCCACATCTCTAAACTTATATTTTACTATTTATTGATGCAGAGCAACATATGAGGAGTCAAACTTCAATGGGTGATAACTTTTGACTCAGAAATCAGAACAAAGCACGATCAGATGCATTTCGATGCTCTTTTAGAGACCTTTATTCGGTACTAGGTAAAACTTGTACCGGCCCACTTTCAGCCCCATCCGATATTGTTTAGTACTCCGTCCGCATCTCTAAACTTATGTTTTAGTATTTACTGATGCTGGGGCAACACTTGAGGAGTCAAACTTTAATGAGTCATAACTTTTGACTCGGGAATCAAAACGAGACACGGTTAGATGCGTTTCGCAGTTTTTTCAGAGACCTTCATTCGGTACTTGGTATAACCCATATCGGCTAACTTTTGGCGCCATCTAACATCGTTTAGTGCTCTGTCCATATCTCTGAATGTATTTTTTACTATTTATTAATGCAGGGACAACACATGAGGAGTCGAACTTCAACGAGTCATAACTTTTGACTCAAAAATCTGAACATGGCACGGTCAGATGCATTTTGAAGCTGTTATAGAGACCTTCATTTGGTGTTGGGTAAAACCCATACCGACCAACTTTCAACCTCATCTGACATCGTTTAGTGCTCCATCCACATCTCTAAATTTATTTTTTACTATTTACTGATGCAGGTGAAACACATGAGAAGTCAAACTTCAACAAGTCATAACTTTTGAGTCAAGAATCAGAACGAGGCACGGTCCGATGCATTTCGAAGCTCTCTTGGAGACCTTTATTTGGTACCGATTAAAACTCGTATTGGCCCACTTTTAGCTCCATTCAATATCGTTTAGTGCTCCATCCATATCTCTGAATTATTTTTTTACTATTTACTAATGCAGGGGCAACACTTGAGTAGTCGAACTTCAATGGATCATAACTTTTGAGTTGGGAATCAGAACGAGGCACGGTCGGATGTGTTTTGAAGCTCTTTCAGAGACCTTTGTTTGGTACTTAGTAAAACCCATCCTGGCTAACTCTTGGCTCCATCCAACATCATTTAGTGCTCCGTCCGGATCTCCAAACTTTTGGCGCCATTCAACATCGTTTATGCTCTGTTCGCATCTTCAAAAGTATTTTTTACTATTTTCTAATGCAGGGACAATACATGAGGAGTCAAACTTCAACGAGTCATAACTTTTGACTCGAAAATCAGAACAAGGGACGGTCAAATGCGTTTCAAAGCTCTTTCAGAGACCTTTATTTGGTACAAGATAAAATATGTATCGGCTAACTTTTGATCCCATCCGATATCATTTAGAGCTCTGTCCGCATCTCCGAACATAGTTTTTGCTATTTACTGATGCAGGAGCAACACATGTAGAGTCGAACTTCAACGGGTCGTAACTTTTGAGTCAAGAATCACGATGAGGCATGGTCGGATGCGTTTCGAAGCTCTTTTAGAGACCTTATGTCGGTTAGACTAGGCAGTGGAAGTCCTGATCTGGACAATCGGTCAAGGAAAGTCCAAGTAAGTGAAGATAGGTAAGAGAAAGTCCTAGTTGTAGGCTAGGCAAAGGGAAGTCCTGGTTTGGAGGATCAAACAGAAGTCTTGGCAGAGTAAAAGCACTAGGTGAAGTCTTAGCTGGTCTAGAGGACCGAGTCGCAGCAGAAGTTTAGATTGATTTGGAGAAGTGAGTCGCAGCAGAAGTCTTGGCTGATCTGGAGGATCGAGTCACAGCAGAAGTCTGAGCTAGTTAGAGAGGACCGAGTCACAGCACAAATTCTGGGGGCTGAGGACAGAGATGAGCAAAAGTCCAACAAGTCAGGAGGACTTGGTTGGCAAAGGTAAATTCTCCTGAGTGGAGTGGGTAAGGGCATGTTCCAAGAGTGGAACAGTAGGCGTCATACTAACCCAGGATTTCGGTAGAAATATGAATTTGGACATGTAAGTTTAGGTTTAGGTTTAGGTCCTTTTTTTGTTTGAATGTTTGTCTTGTAGGAACCAGGAATTGGAAGGAAGATGGAAGAAATAAAGATAAAGCAAACAAAGACAGTTGAACCAAGCCCAAGGTTAACTTAGGTCAAACCTGAATCAAAGTGACTCGAGTCGACTTGAGGGAGTTGAGTCAACTTGAGTGGATGGAGTCGACTCGAGATGGAAGTCGAGTCGACTTGAGCACGAGATAAGAGCCAAGGAAGCCTAGTCTATCAAGAGATGCCACGTCAGTTTTTTATTGTAACGATCCGGCCCGTCCGCCCGTGGGAATTCTACTTATCCCGACCTCTAATTTTTCTATGGGTCATGGGTCGTCGACCCATGACCCATGACCTACTAGGACTTTCCACCCCTACCCAGTGGATTTTTGCCTTTCCCAGATTCGAACTCTAGACCTATAGGCTAAAGTACTAAAGTTCCTTAAATCTGGTAACCAAGTGAGAACTCTAGACAAGAAACTCAAGTATAAATTTTAGAATGTATAACATGTTTATGAAAGTAGTTTACCTTACCTCAGTAATTATGAACTCGAGTTCGTCCTTGGGTGGGCTCCAAGATCACCCTTACGCCCGAGATCGCCTAGTATATGCAAAGTTAAAGAGAAAAGAATTATTAAAGAAAGTATTTTACTTTTTATATAGCATGTGCTGGGACTCAAATTTGTCCATGGGTGGGCTCCGAGATCGCCCCTAGGCCTGAAATCACCTAGTATATGCAAGGTTAAAGAAAAGAAGTATTAAAGAAAGTATTTTACTTTTTGTGGCATGTGCTTGTATTGGGATCGACCCGGTGCATTATGTGTTTTTCAAGCATATCATAATACACAGCGGAAGCAAAACAAGTAATAAACTAAATTATTACAACACACACACACCGCACGCATGCGAGATACAACAGGTTGCACAGATTATAGCAATTTAAAATTTAAAGAATAACTTTTATTCTAGGTATACCTGCTATATGACTTTCAGCGGAAAGGGCATGACACGTTGAGTTGTCTTTATCGGTAATCCACGCCAAGTTTGTCTGGATGACTTCTCAAGCTCGAGTTGAGTTGCTGGTTGCGGTACTAGCCGTTAATTAGCAACGGTCGATACAAAAGAATACCCTAATATCAAAAACGCGCAACAACACACGTTGCTTTCGTTTCTGGGGTTTTCTAACGATCGCCTGTAAACCAATTTACGGTGATCTTTAAAAGCACAATGGATACTGTTGAAATCCAGGCTACAGTAGCAAGGCACCAGCTACTGTTCGACAACAATCAACCAAGGCTCACGGCAGCAACCGATCAAGGGCTCTTAGCAGCAAGGTAAGCACACGGTAGAATCTCCAGCAAGGTGTGGTTTTCTCCGACGAGCTCCTTTAACCAGCAGCCGCACCTAAGGAGCTAGTAAACTCCGGTGACAAGAAAAGGGGCGGCGGTGGCAGCAACCCCAATCCAATGGATTGGGCAGAGGAGCAACAGGGAAGAAGAAAGGACAGCTAGAGGTAAGGCGGCGGTAGAAAAAGAGGAAGCAACCAAAATCACATCATGGACCGCCGACACCCTCCTCCGTTTAAAGAGGATGAACCCAAAAACCCTAGCATTGATCCTTCCCTTCTTCACCGCCGAATTAGAGGGCACCATCCGAGATCTCCTTCCTTCTTTGCACAAGAGCCAGCCGAGAGGAGGAAGACAAGCTTCCTTCTTTGCACGAGATCGATGAAGAGAGATCTGCTGCCTTCTTTGCTCGTGGATGGCAGACGGCAGAGGTGGTGTTGAGAGAGCAAACGCGCGTGCGTTTGAGGAGGAGAAAGCAGTGCCTCCTTGAACCGGGTAAAGATGGTTTAGGGTTTTCCCTAAACTGGGTTCAAGCTCGGTTCAGCTTGAACCAG
This sequence comes from Curcuma longa, assembly GCF_044706935.1. Lineage (NCBI taxonomy): Eukaryota > Viridiplantae > Streptophyta > Magnoliopsida > Zingiberales > Zingiberaceae > Curcuma > Curcuma longa. The sequence continues at coordinate 475,538 of NC_133873.1, read as the reverse complement.
GTTCATGCTCGATTCAACAAGGTTCACAACCAAAACGCCTAATTTCGCAACCAAACAAACTCTGATTTGACTTAAACAAAATTTGTTTGTTTCGTCTTCTCAAGACGAAGCCCGTCATGCCTTCCGTTTTGCCAAAATGTCTTCCAACATGAATCAAACCAAGTTGGTTCAATCTTTGGTTCAAAATCGATTTGTCTAGTTCACCAACCAGATCATTTCCGATTTTGGTTAATCTATCTTCATAAGATAGAATCCATCATTTGCCTTTTGTCCGATTTAACCAGATTTCTTCTATTTTGAGAATCTAATTCTCAAACTCATTTTAAGTCCTTCCAAACTTGTAATGTGTGTGACCCAATAGATTTTCGGTTATGTTGGCCGTCCGAAATTAGCTCCTAATTCGGATCGATCATGAGTGGCACCTAGTAGTACATTATGATCCTCAATTTATCGAAAAATCAATAACTGATTTCAGAACAATTTCTAAACCCTTTAGTAGCTTTACTGAAACATGCCTCGTTCCTTTCACCGTCTTATACCCGCTTAGTTCATGACATGGTCTGTGTGTGTCAGTCCCCATTAGGCTGACTACGTCACACCTAGCCCAAGCTTACTTCCTTGTTCTGAGGATTCAAGTTACTCGTACACGTGTTCAAGAATACGTGTTGCTTTGGCCAAAGACTTTCAGTAACAATCTAAATAAGTGGCCGTAGGGTATACATCTCTTTTATAAAGAGCGATAAATCCTCTGTAGGCTATTCAAATACCTTCAGGCACTTCAACTTATACCCAATCATCTCAGGTCCACACCTCCTTAGAGATGCTTGCTTAAGATGTTAAAGTATAAGCTTCCGTGCCTAAGGTGACTTAAATACCGCAAGTCTAAGGAAACTCGCACTTAAGCTGCACTGAGAACTTCATTGACATAAAAGGGAACCACATGAAGTCTCATGGCAGGTCACTCCAATGAACTAGCTACCTTTAACTAGTAGGATACGTTTAACTCTCAACATCTATTGTCTCCAGCTAGTGAGAGCTGTTAGGATCGGTTGAATAGCTAGAGGGGGGGTGAATAGCGTTTCTCGATTTTTCTTGATCTTTCTCTGCACAGAGATTAGCGGAAGCAAAAATATAAAAGAGAAAGACAGAGATCAACGCTAACCCGGTTTATTTTACTTGGTATCCACCTCCGCAGAGGTGACTAATCCAAGGATCCACACGCACGCACACACCCGATGCACTATGAATCTTCTCCTTCTCGAAAACTCGAAGGCG
>NC_133873.1:461779-474163 GCF_044706935.1 Curcuma longa | reverse complement strand
CAGATTCGTAGCTGGTTGCACATGAGGCCGACAATGACCACCTATAGGATTATGCTGAGGACATTTCGGCAACGGTATCGGAGGGTTTCTCTTGCATCATCGGCGAGATATATAGCCCTTGGGGCACTGGTGCATCACATATGGGGGGCCAGCAACCGTAGTATGCATGAGGGGAAGAGATTGGACGAGGAGGCCATCATTCGACGGGTGCAGACATATGTTTATCGCACGATGGGTATCTATATAGATCGGGAGCTGAGACACGAGGCAGGCTGAGACAGGAGTAGACCATGGCGATGAGAGACGTTAGATCCATGTCACATTTTTGCATAGCATCATTATGTACCTTTCCATGTACTGCATAGCATCATTATGTATCGCTCTATTTATGGCATAGTCTCATTATGTATCCACATTAGGGTTAACATGCATAGTGCATAACATAGATTAGGGTGCAGATTAGGGTAACTTCTTGCATTTGCATTTGTGTTCATTCTGGCACTTAAATATAGGGCAATCTCCACATTTACGCATATTGCATATTGAGCATTGTAAAAAAAAAAAAGATGCATGGATCCACCCCTCTAAATCCATCTAGTCCACAGCAAACGGCTCGCGGTAAAGACGTCCCAAATCCGTTGATGGTTGAGGCTTTGCCAAAAAGCCTATGATGGTGAATAGGTCCACCGACAATGACCTATCTATTTCGTAGAAACAACTACAGTAAAGACACGTCAAATCCATTGATAGCTGCTCACTTGCTAAAAGTGTGCATCTTCCTGGTGGTTGGATACATCTAGTGGCTGGCGCAGTTGGAGAGCTGATGGAGGAGGCCTGTGATGGAGGAGTTCTGCTACACTTGCTGATGGAGGCAGTGGATGGGACGGCTTCATGCAGTTGGAGAGCTGATGGAGGAGACCTTGAGATGGAGGAGTACTACTACACTTGCTGGTGATGGCAGATGAGGTAGAGGCTTCACGAGAGACATGGCTGACGATGGAGGCTCCCTGTGCAGCATCGAGGATGACGGAGCGCTGAAGCACTTGTGCAAAGAGTGCGCACGGTTGAGCAGTTGGGGGAGGGCTACCCTCTCCCATCTCGCGATGGCATGATTACCTAAGGAGGACATCAGACACTAAGCTGGTTATTTGTACACATGATTAGAGTGTGAGGCAGATGAGCATAGTACTTATGAGAGCACATGTACAGCATACCTTGGTGACTGCTCAGATATGACAGTTCGTCATACATGATATGAGCCGACACCAAAGGAGCTCCTGTATGGTTGTGCAATTTCTTTGATGATATACATATTTACCTTTTATCAAAAAAAAGAGACAACACATGAGAAGTCGAATCTTCAATGAGTCATAACATTTGACTCGGGAATCAGAACGAGGCACTTTCGGATGTGTTTCAAAGCTCTTTTAGAGACCTTTATTCGGTACCGAATAAAACCCGTACCGGTCTACTTTCGGCCCCATTCGACATCATTTTTTGCTCCGTCCGCATCTCCAAATTTATTTTTTACTATTTAGTGATGTAGGGGCAACACATGAGTAGTCAAACTTCAACGGGTCATAACTTTTGACTCGAAAATCAGAACGAGGCACTGTCAGAAACATTTCAAAGCTCTTTCAGAGACCCTTATTTGGTACGTGGTAAAACTCATACCGACCCATTCTCAGCCCTATCTGACTTTATTTAGTGCTCCGTCCGCATCTCTGAACTAATTTTTTACTATTTACTGATGCAGGGGCAACACATGAGGAGTCGAACTTTAAAGGGTCGTAACTTTTGACTCGGGAATCAGAACGAGGCACGGTCAGATGCGTTTTGAAGATCTTTCAGATACCTCTGATTTAGGGGCAACACATGAGGAGTCAAACTTCAACGGGTCGTAACTTTTGACTCAGGAATCACAATGATGCACGGTCGGATGCATTTTGAAACTCTTTCAGAGACCTTAATTTGGTACCAGGGAATTCCCATACTGGCCCTCTTTCAGCCCCATCTGACATCGTTTAGAACTCCATCCTCATCTTCGAACTTATTTTTTACTATTTACTGATGCAGGGGCAACACATGAGGAGTCGAACTTCAACGGGTCATAACTTTTGATTCGGAAATCAGAATAAGGCACGGTCGAATGCGTTATGAAGCACTTTTTGTAACGCCCGCCCTTATCAGAGCCTTGACGGACGCTACAGTTTGCTTTCATTCATTCATACTAATACCACAACCGAAAATCCCAAAATTTTGCAGCAGAAAAACATAAAATATCGATCATGACAGGGATTTCATATGCGATAGATAAAAACATAATATGCATGTATTGTCTAGCTTTAATAAGTTCTACTTCAACCATCATAGCATAACAAGTCTTAAACCAAACAATTAACAATCCAAACATCCGACATGCAAGTATTAAAATTTCATATTCCAGTCTGTCACGGCACTACCACACACATCACAGTCAGCCTTGTCCTGCAGCCTCCCATTTCTTAATGACTTCGGTTTGGTTCTGCAACATAAGAAAGAAAACTATAAGCACGAGGCTTAGTAAGCTCCTTTCCTACTCACCAAAAATCAATCGTCACTTCAAGCATAACATTTACAACATATGATAAACACATAAGCATAAAAGCACATCATCACATTAGCATGACATTAAGCACATAAACATTTCTTCACCTTAACATTGAAATCATATGCATATAAAATGATGAAAATGCCTTTGAAAACTTATTATCATAATAGATAAACATAATCATCATCATCATTCTTTGGGGTCCCCGACTTGTGGTTCATTCATTTGCGCGCCATTCCAAGTAAGTACGAGGTAGCAAATCTCGACTACTCGGTTACTAGGTCTTCTGTCTTTCGACCTAGGGGCGTTCATTAGGTGTTCATCCCTTGGATCCCTTTCGGGTTCCGATACAATCCATTCATTAAAGTAAAATAATGTACATGCTTTCATTTCCTTTTTCATCATGAATGTTCCTTATCATTCCATCTTTCATCATCTATTTAACATGGTGAACATTCAGACATCATTTCATGCAGCATGTTATAACCTAACATGATCTCATTTCATAACATTAGCATGAAATAAACATATATCATGGATAACATTATTGAAACCCTTGTTTGACCTAAACCCTAACCTTTCCTTAGGGTCAAACAAAACTTATAGGTTTCCTTTCCTTAGGGTCTTGTCATTCTTACTACATGAAACATAAACAAGTTCAATCATAGTTATCCATTTCATGGTTGATCACATGAGAAACCCTAGACCCTACCAAAACCCTAATTCCTTAAGGTTGGTCGAACCATCTTAGAGTCCCCTTTAAATTCTTAATCCTATCATGAAACCCTAATCCATTTTATCATCATAGGAGAACATCAAATGATATTCAAACCTATTAACTGGATTTAACTCCTCATTTGAGATCCCTACATGTCTTGGCCGAAACCCTCGTTGCATGAAACCCTAGATTTGGCTTAACCACATGATACCCCTTTGTCCTGTTAAAGTTCATCTAACCTTTGTAACCATTTATTAGGTTTAGAACATCACTTGGATCCCTTGTTTAATGGTTGGCCGAAACCCCTATTTGGCATGAACCCATTGATTTGTTTTAGATCTAACCACATGAGACCTTAAACCATAATAGGAGTTTATTACCTAGCATTTGCAACCTTAGTTAGGTTTGAAACCTAACCTAATTCTTTTAATCTTGATCTGGCCGAAACTTTAAAACCATATAACATAGAATAGGTTCAATCAAATGAACCCTAAATCATCATAGGGAAACATCACATATCATTTCAACCATTGGTAGGTTAAGAACATAACTTAAAGCCCTAAAAGTTCTTGTGAAATCGAACCCTACATAGCATGATTTCTAGGTTTTAAACTGCATGAAGAACTAACCCATATAAAACTTTATCATGTATCTTTTTCAATCATAACATGCTCAAAAACATAACCTTGAAACCCTAGCATGTAATAGCTGAAACCTTAACATTTTTACCATATGAAGCCCTAAACATTAACCACATGAAAAACATCAAGTTTTTACTTAAACATCCTCATGAATCATATAGAGCAAAACTTATTCAAAACATGCTTTTAAAACCCTAATTTCAACATCAAGGCCGAAACCTTCAAGAAGAGCTTTCTTCATGCTTTTATCAACAACAACTCATAAAACATTAAGAAATCATGAAACCATCAAGGAGCTATTATGTTGCAAGGTGAGGGGAGTCTTACCTAGCCTTTAGAGAATTTTACCCTAAAGAGAAGAAGATGTAGACTTTGTGAAGCCCTTAGCCCTTCCTTGTTTCTCCTAGATTCTCCTAGCCCTCCTAGCTTTCTACCCTTGCTTCCTTAGCTTGGTTGATGGTGATCACCCCCAAGGAAGCTCTCAGCCACAAAGAGAAGAGAGGAGAAAAGAATTTCGGTGGAGAGAATAGAGAAAGAAGGAGTTTTCGGTGATGATGAGGCTTTAAAAAGATTTAGTGGAGAGGAGGTTACATTTTCCTTGAAACTCCTCCCTTAACTCTCCTTTAATCATGAAGTAAAGGCAAGCAAAGTGCCTCTTCACTTGTCCTTATGTCCATTCATGTACCCTAATCTTTAAGTAACATATCCCCTATTCTTTTCACAAGAAAAACTTGCTATCCCATTTGGTTATCCCATGCTTCTACTAGGCTTGTCATTTCCTTGAGGTCTAAAAATCAATCCTTGGTTCCTCCATTATTTTTCTCTTTATTTTTTTTTTTTTGCAAAGCCCACATGAGATAAGCCCATTTAACTTATCCATTCTTTAAGGCCCAATCTCATTCCTTTTTATCATTAGCTAGCCCATATAAGAGAAGCCCATTATGAAAACATTTAAACCTTAAGGCCCATTAGGAAAAATCCTACTAATGGCACATTAAAGCCAAAAGCCCATTAATCATCAAGGCCCATTTAGTAATTTTACTAAATTTTCTTTAAGCCATCATTCATCAATATCAAGGAATTATTGAAGGAAAATTACGGGTATTACATTTTTTACTATTTACTGATGCAGGGGCAACACATGAGGAGTTGAACTTCAATAAGTCATAACTTTTGACTTGGGAATCAGAACGAGACACGGTCGGATGCGTTTCGAAGCTCTTTCAGAGACCTTTATTCGATACTGGGTAAAACCTGTACCGGCCCACTTTCAGCCCTGTCCAACATCATTAAGTGCTTCATCCGCATCCCTAAACTTGTTTTTTACTATTTACTAATGCAGACATAAGGAGTCAAAGTTTAACGAGTCTTAACTTTTGACTCGGGAATCAGAACGAGGCATGATCAGATGCGTTTCAAAGCTTTTTCATAGACCTTAATTTAGTACCAGGTAAAACCTATATCTGCTAACTTTCTGCCCCATCCGACATTGTTTAGTGCTACATTCACATCTCTAAACTTATTTGATACTATTTACTGATGCAGGGGTAACACATGAGGAGTCAAACTTCAACGGGTTATAACTTTTGACTCGGGAATCAAAATGAGGCACGATCGGATGCGTTTCGAAGCTTTTTAAGAGACTTTTTCGGTATCAAGTAAAACCCATACTGGCCCGCTTTCGGCTCCATCCAATATCATTTAATGATCCGTCCTATCTTTGAACTTATTTTTTACTATATTTTACTATTTATGCAGGGCCAACACATGAGGAGTCAAACTTTAACGGGTCGTAAATTTTGACTGGGGAATCAGAACGAGGTACGATCAGATACGTTTTGAAGCTCTTTCAGAGAACTTTATTTGCTACCGGATAAACCCAAATTGGCTCACTTTTGACCCCATCCGACATCGTTTAGTGCTCCGTCCATATCTCCGAACTTATTTTTTACTATTTACTGATGTAAGGGCAACACATTAGGAGTTAAACTTGAACGGGTCATAACTTTTGACTTGGGAATCAGAACGAGGCATGGTCGGATGCATTTCGAAGCTCTTTCAGAGACCATTATTCAGTACCGAGTAAAACCTGTTCCGTCCCAATTTTGGCCCCATTCGATATCACTTAGCACTTCGTCCGTATCTCTAAACTTATTTTTTACTATTTACTGATGCAGGGGCAACACATGAGGAGTCAAAATTCAACGAGTAGTAACTTTTGACTCGGGAATCAGAACAAGGCACGGTCGGATGCGTTTTGAAGCTCTTTCAGAGACCTTTATTCGATACTAGGTAAATCTCGTATCACCCCACTTTCGACCCCATCCAACATCGTTTAGTGCTCCATCCGCATCGCTGAACTTATTTTTACTATTTACTAATGCAGGGGCAACACATGAGGAGTCGACCTTCAACGGGTCATAACTTTTGACACGGGAATCAGAACAAGGCACGGTCAGATGCATTTTGAAACTCTTTCAGAGACCTTTAATTGGTACCAGGTAAAACTCATACCGATCCACTTTGGGTCCCATCCAACATCGTTTAGTGCTCCGTCCATATCTCGGAACTTATTTTTTACTTTTATTGATGCAGAGGCAACACATGAGGAGCCGAATTTCAACGGGTCATAACTTTTGACTCGGGAATCAGAACAAGGCATGGTCTGAAGCATTTTGAATCTCTTTTAGAGACCTTTATTTGGTACTAGGTAAAACTCGTATCGGCCCACTATCGGCCCGATCCGACATCGTTTAGTGCTTCATTCGTATCTTCGAACTAATTTTTTACTATTTACTATTAGTAGGGGCAACACATGATGAGTCGAATTTCAACGCGTCATAACTTTTAACTCGGATATCAGAACGAGACACGGTCAGATATGTTTTGAAGCTCTTTCAGAGACGTTTATTCGGCACCAGGTAGAACCTGTACCAGCCCACTTTCGGCCCTATTTGACTTCGTTTAGTGCTCTGTCCACGTCTCTGAACTTAATTTTTACTATTTACTGATGCAGGGGCAACATATGAGGAGTCGAACTTCAACGGGTCATAACTTTTGTCTCGAAAATCAGAATGAGATACGGTCGGATGCGTTTTGAAACTCTTTTAGAGACCTTTATTAGGCACCAGGTAAAACCCATACCGGCTCACTTTGAGCCACATCCAATATAGTTTTGTGCACCATCCGTATCTCTGAACTTATTTTTTACTTTTACTGATGTAGGGGCAACTCATGAGGAGTCGAACTTTAACGGATCATAACTTTTGACTTGAAAATTAAACGAGGCATGGGCGGATGCATTTTAGAGCTCTTTTCAGAGACCTTTATTCGATACCGGGTAAAACCTGTATCGGCCCACTTTGGGCCCATCCGATATGATTTAGTGCGCCGTCCACATCTCCAAATTTATTTTTTTACTCTTTACTGATGCAGGGGCAATACATGAGGAGTCGAACTTCAACAGGTCGTAACTTTGGACTCGAAAATCAGAATGAGGCATGTGTTGGACTTTTCAAATGGCAAAAATCACATTTTACGTTGCAGAAACCCCGAAAGCCCGGCCATGGATCCGTGCGAAGATTATAAAATTTTCCTCTTGGGGATGCTTCTGCTTTTATAGTTGCAGCTGCTCCTGCTGGGTCTTCGGCTTTAGTAGTTCCCAGTGTTCCTACTGTTACTGCTACTGCTACTAGTGAGTACACTGAAGCTAAGGATAGTACTGCTGGTAATGCTGGTGTTGAGAGGGTTACCACTGTTGCTCCTGCTGTTGCAGTTCCTACTAATGCAGCTAGTGCTCCTAGTAGGGATGCTGTTAGCTTAAAAGGACTATGGGGCCCGCCCGAAAACTTAGGACAGAGCTAGTGTCTTCTTGCAGAAAAGGGGTTAGAGCTAGTCTTCCGGCAAAGGAAGGAGACCAGTAATAAATTTGAAGGGCCGTTGGGCCAGATAGAGGTGCTCCGGTTGTAAGAGTTCTAGAACAGAGGAGTGATCAAGTAATGGTTTGGCCTCGTCTTTCAACCCTCCTTGGGTTGAAACTCCATGTACAAGGAAGGAAAGGAAGAAATTTCCCGAACTAAGAAATTAGGGACACAGACCAGGGCAAGAAAACCAATTCTTCTATAAGCAAACACGCGCTACTTAGCAGTTTTCCCCTACACTTAGGTCAAAGTACGCAAGCCCCTAAGGGAAACCAAACTATGGGCCTCGAGATAGAGGAACGATGGTACATACCAGATAGAGGAACAAAACGTCCTTCTGTTTCCGTCCTTTTTGCTTAAAGAGGTACAACAGAGGAAATTAGTTGCTCCTGGTGCTGCTATTAGAGTTCCCAGTACAGTTGCTCTTGGGGCTTTCGGAGTTCCTAGGGTTGAGGCTCTTACTGAGTACATTGGGGCTGCTCTTGCTGCTGCTCTTGATCCTTTCGAGTACACGTATTCCTAAACAGGACACTGGCGCTCTTCCGCGAAGGAAATACATCGCATACGCGCGAGACTTAGTAAAAGAGTTGCGAGCAAAGGAGTTGCGAGCAATATATCAATAAGTCATCAATTCAGGAATGGAAGACATACTTCTATCATCAGAATTATACTTGTAACTTGCAGAATCATTATACTTGTAACTTGTGGCTTTAGACTCTTTTGACCTGTAAAACTTCAGACTCTTTGAAAAACCTCTCACGGCAGAATCAGTTGCTAACTTAAAAGTGGCTACTCTTACTGCTGGCTAAGAAAGGGGTGCTTGGTCTTGGGCACAAAGCTATAAAAGGAGGGCATGTAAGGGGTGGGCGGCAACTAACCTAAAGGGAAGAGAAGCCCTAGCCACCTTCTTGCCGCCGCCCCCCCCCTCCTCCTTCTTCTCTCCTCTTTTATTTTCCTCTTCCACCGCCCCTCTCCTTCTTCCCTAGAGGTGGCCGAACATCTCCTTTCAAGGTAGTGGCCGGCCCTAGCAAAAGGGAAGAGACAAGGAAAGTTGCTGCGAGAAGAAGAGAAGGAGATCCAGTTAATCATCCTGAAGTGTTGCAGTTCCTTAGTTCCTGGAGGAGCGTTGTCCACCCAACGTCCAGGAAGAAGACAGGAATACAGCGGAAGGCAGCGAGGTCGACAGATGTCAATTCTTCATCGCTATCTGAAGAGTCTTGCTCAGACTCTGATGACTCCTCCTTTTCTTTCTTCTTCTTCTTTTTCTCCTTATCTGCAATCAAAGCTACACCTTTCTCTTGTGTGCCCATATTAGCTTGTTCATGCAATTGTAGTTCACAAAATAATTCATCTAATTTAACAACAGATAAATCCCTTGACACTTTATACGCATCTACCATCGATGCCCATAAAGTAGTTCTCGGGAAGGCTTGTAATACGTACCTTACAAGATCGCGGTTCTCGATCTTTTCTCCGATGACATGGAGGCCATTGACTATTTCTTTGAATCTTCCATGCATCTGACTTACTGTTTCATTGGATCTCATCGAGAAGGATTGTAGTTGACTCACCAAAAGATCCTTCTTGGCTCGTCTAGATTCGGTTGATCCCTCGTTCAGTTCGATGAGTTTCTCCCACAGTTCTTTGGCCGAGTTAAATGGTCCGACCTTGCTCAGTTGTTCTTTTGATAATCCACATTGCAAAGTCGTTGTGGCTTTAGCATTGGCCTGTGCCTTCTTGCACACATCTTTCGTCCAGTCTTTTGTAGGGATAGCTTTTCCCTCAATGTCTTTGGGTGTCTCGAACCCATCTACAATGCTAAACCAATTCTCAATGTCATTCATCAAATAATACTCCATCCTACCTTTCCAGTAGGCGAAGTCGTTTCCATCGAAGTACGGTGGTCGTGCGGTGCTATAACCCTCTTGGAACGCCATATGTTGCTCCGGTTGATTGTTAGATCCTCCGAAACGAACCGGGCTCTGATACCACTTGTTAGGATCGGTTGGTTCGCTAGAGGGGGGTGAATAGCGTTTTTCAAATCTTCTTTGATTGTTTCTCTGCAAGAGTGTTAGCGGAAGCAAAATATAATAGAGAAAATAATAGATCAACGCTAACCCGGTTTGTTTACTTGGTATCCACCTCCGCAGAGGTGACTAATCCAAGGATCCACACGCACGCACACACCCGCTGCACTATGAATCTTCTCCTTCTCGAAAACCTCGAAGGCGGAGAAACCTTTACAACTCTTTCGATCTCCTCAAGAATGATATGAAATAATGTTTAAGAGGAGAGGAAGAAAGCAAAGAATCAGAGAACAACACGTTCTCAAAAGAAGCACTAAAGAATAAAAGAATGGCAGAATTCTTGAGTTGATCTCGTGCAGGCTTCTTTTATAATTCTTCAACATCAGTCGACTGCTGGCAGGGCCAGTCGACTGATGCCTTCAATCGGCAACAGAATCTCGCATTAAAGCGCATTAAATGCTTGCCAATTTTCTCCAACGTTCAAATATCAGTCGACTGTTCCAAGACCAGTCGACTGGCATCAGTCGACTCACCATACACCAGTCGACTGCCCAGTCGACTCCTGTCTTCCTCTGGCTCGACTGATTTTTCTGTGTGCGTCTGATTTATGAGCAGTCGACTGCTGGCAGCTTCGTCATGCCAGTCGAAGACTACCCACTTAGGCCAAGACTACCCACTTGGAATTCTTTTGCCAAGACCAACCTGAAAAATCACACATGTTTGATCATTTGCCTAGGTTTAGCCAAACATTCTCAATTTGACCTAGACCTCGGCCTTCCTCAAACACCTCCCTATAGCCTCGTGCCTTCCCGACACTGGGTTGTGTGGGGGAAACGATTTATCCTAGGACTGTCACTGGGTTGTGACTCCTTAGAGTATGGATTGATTGACTTGAATCCTCTACCTTTCCTCAATAATTGTTCAATTGTAGGGATGTTAACCAATTTATCCAATTATGCAATATAACATTGGTGTTCTTACGTCATTTGTTGTCGGTTTGAGATGATTCTAGAAGCCCGGTTCAAAGGCATTCCCGTGTCACTCAGGCGCCCCGGAGTACTAAAAGAACCCTATCCCCTGTCACAGGATATCTTTTTATGGACCTCTCCCCAACAACGAATGACCGCTAACTATCCCTCATAAGAATTAACTAAGAATTAAGAAACCCCTCAGAAACTCACCCGGTTCAAAGCATTCTTCCTGTCACGAAGCGCCCCAGTGTACGGCCTAATGATTCCTCAATCCATAATCAATTCCTACCCTCATGGATTCATACACACACATTTTATCATTCAACACACAAGCATAAATCCATAAAGCAATAGACAATTATATCATTGAAAGCGGTAGATTAACAAATCCAAAATACAATCATCCAATACATCTGATTCATCCTACATCCTAGAATCTAGGGACACTACTCTATATCGTGGAGTTTACAATACAAAGGAAGGAAGGAATACATCTTAATCCGGAGATACAATAATGAAATGCAGGAAATAAGACTTATCTTCTTCCTCGGACTGCAAACTCTGCATAGATGGATAAGGATGGGATGGGAGCAGTCAGATCGGTGGATGGATCGTCGAATCTCGCTCCGAAACAGGCGTCGGTGGCTCTAGAACAGCTCCGGTGGCTCTCCAAGGTCTCCCCCCTTTTTAGGTCACTAAGAGGACCTATTTATATGCAGGTCCCGTGGTCAGCTCGCCCCCGCTGATCACACGACCGTGCCTGGGAGGCACGGCCCATTGTGGGCCTAGTTGCTGCAAGAAGAAGGCACGGCCGTGCTTGAGAAGCACGGCCTAAAGCAGTTGAGGTTCTGTTTTGGGGCACGACCGTGCCTTTGGGGCACGGTCCAGAAGAGTTGTGGGCTCTGTTTGAAGGCACGGCCGTGCCTGTAAGGCACGGCCACAGCCTGTCTCTTCTCCTTTTGCTAGACACGGCTGTGTCTGTGAGGCACGGCTAGATGCAGGGACCCTTCTGTTTTGACACACGGCCGTGCCCGGTGGGCACGGCCAACAGCAGTTGCTTAAGTCTTGTTGGAAACACGGTCGTGCTTGTGAGGCACGGCCAAGTCTCGGCTGGCTTCTGTTTTAAAGCACGGCCGTGTCTGTTAGACACGGCCCCTTCTGCTGATGGGGGATGTTGGCACGGCCATGCCAGTGAGGCACGGCCAAGGCTTGTTGGTCTTCTGTTTGCACACGCCCGTGCCCTGTGAAGCACGGCCAGGAGGCTGAGTATACACGGCCGTGCCTATGAGGCACGGCCCTGTCTTGCCTTGTCTTCAATTATTACTCCGTTTTGTCCGCTTTTGCTCCAAATTCCATCCTGAAACAAGTAAAAACACGAGCATATCTCCGAACTTGGAAATGCAAGATATGTGCCTAAATGCATAAATAAGGGATGCAATGCACACAAGATTTAGCAATAAACTCAGAAAGATGTGCAAATAAAGCGTAAATACGAATATAAACCCTACGCACATCAC
>NC_133873.1:443918-461756 GCF_044706935.1 Curcuma longa | reverse complement strand
CACCTGTGCCTGGTGCACTTTGACTCGGCCAAGTCTTTATGCCTAGCCGCACTAGGACTTAACTTGTTTTCTGCATACTCATTTCAGCCTTGTTAGTCAAACCACACACTTAACTTGATCCTAGTTCCATAATCAAAACTCAAGTTTGATCTGCTAGTGCTTCCTGCACTAACAATGAGATAGTTGGAAATAGTTTTTATTTTATTATTTCCATATTTATTTCTGTTTTATTTTTGCTGGACGTGTGTCGGCGATCTGGATCTCCGTCCTATGATCCGGATTTATTTACGTTTTTAAAAGCATAGAGCCGACAGGACAAAAATTTTATCCCGCTTGAGATCAATTGACAAAGTCTACAAAAGACTAAGTTAATCGATCCTTCAGGATCGCCGATTCTTAAATTACTTACTACGGTTTCTAAGACTAGTTTAAGTAAAATTAAGTCCGTGAAAAAATAAATTTTACCAGAACCTTGTCGATGACCTCGGAGCTCTTCCGCTGTATTCCTTTTCTCTTCCTGACGTTGGGCGGACAACGATCTGTAGGATCGGGATACACGCTAGAGGGGGCGAATAGCATGTATCACTTCTTTTTTTAAATTCTTTTGTTTACTATCAAAGACTAGCAGCGGAATATTAGAAACACAATAAAAAAGACTCGCATGATTTATTCGGTCTGACCCCCCAGGGTTAGTACGTCCAAGGCCTAATTCGGGGGGCGCCCTCGGCTGGAGTCAGCGATTTTATCCTTCGAACGACGTTCGGAGGCGGAGAGCCGTCTTATAGTCCGTAAATAAAATATACAGAACAATTAAGATAAAATTAAAAGCAAACACTTTACCGATCCGGAAGTCCTGAGCGTCGCGCACTCCTCCTGCACTTCCCCTGTTTGGCAAGCCTTGTGACTCTTTTGTGTTTCACAGCACTACATATAGCAACTGTAGGTTTCTGGTCAATGGAGTTGCTTCTGCATGTTCACGGCCTTTTATAATGGTCCGGAGTCGACTCAGATGCCAATCTGGGTCGACTGGCTTACAAAACTTCATCCTTGTCGTTATCTCCTTCCTGAGTCGACTCAAGTGGGGTTCTAGTCGACTCCAGCCTGAAATCTGAAAAAACTCAAAAAACATTTTTTGTAGATCTCTGAAAGAGCTTCGCAACTCATCCAAGTTTACCTCATTCCGAGTTCCAGAGGAAAAGTTATGGAATCCTAAGTAGGTGAGAGTCAAACTGCCCACTCCATTCTGGAGACTTTGTGCCAACCAAGTCACCCAGACTTGTTGGACTTGTGTTTCGGCTCTGTCGTTGCCCCCCAAGACTTGACGAGACTGATCCTCCTGATCAGTCCATTCTGCCTAACTTGGCTCCTCCTGACCAAGTCCATTTCATCTGCAACTTGGTCCTCCTGACCCAAGTCCAGATTTGTGCCTGGTGCACGTTGACTCTGCCAAGACTTCTGTCTGATCCTCCAAATGTCAACCCAGAAGGTAAGTCGAGTCGACTAAGAGAGGATAGCAGGTGTAATACCCGTAATTTTCCTTCAATAATTCCTGGATAATGATGAATAATTGATTTAAGGAAATTTAGTAAAATTTCTAAATGGGCCTTGATGATTAAATGAACTCTTAGCTTAATGGGTCATTTGTAGGATAATTGTCCTAATGAGCTTTATGGTTTAAATATTTTCTTAATGGACTTCCCCTATATGGGCTAGCTAATGGTAAAATGGAATGAAATTGGGCCTTAAAGAATGGATAAATTAAATGGGCTAATTCCATGTGGGCTTTGCAAAAATAAAAGAGAAAAATAATGGAGGAACCAAGGATTGATCCTTAGACCTCAAGGAGATGGCAAGCCTAGTATAGCATGGGTTAACCAAATGAGATGACAAGTTTTTCTTGTGAAAAGCATAGGGGACATGTTACTTAAGTCTAAGGGTACAAGAATGGGTATAAGGACAAGTGAAGAGGCATTTTCTTGTCATTACTTCATGATTAAATTGACTTAAAGAGAGGTGTTTTGAGATGGATTGGTAACCTCCTCTCCACTAAATCCTTTAAAACCTCCTCTCCACCGAAAATGCATTCTTCTTCCTCATTCTTCTCACCGAAGCAACATCTCCTCCCTCGCTTCTCTTGTGGCCGAAAGTCCATTGGAGGTGTTCCCATCAACCAAGCCAAGGGAGCAAAGGGAAGGGCTCTAGAAAGCTAGGAGAGTCTAGGAGAAACAAGGAAAGGGTTAAAGCTTTGCAAAGGCTTCATTATCTTCTTCTTCTTTAGGGTAAAACTTCTCTAAAGGCTAGGTAAGTTTCCTCACCTTGCAACATAATAGCTATGTTGATGATTTCATGGTTTTCCTAAAGTTTATGTGGTATATGAGCATGAAGAAACCTTTCTTGAAGGTTTCGGCCATGATGGTATATTAGGGTTTCAAAAGTATGTTTTGGATAAGTATGTGCCATATGTTTCATGAAAATGTTTAAGTAAGAACCTTGTTGTTTTTCCATGTGGTTAAAGTTAGGGCTTCATATTATGAATCTTTGAGTTTTCGGCTATGTTATGGTAGGGTTTTAAAGTGATGGTTGTGAGCATGCTATGGTTGTAAAAGATGCATGATAAAGTTTTATGTTAGTTTCACCATGTGATTTAAAGTGATGGTTTCATGTCAGCATGCTATGGTTGTAAGGGATGCATGATAAATGATGTTTCTTTAATGATGTTAGTTTGCACTTTCATGTGATAAAAAAGATTAGGGTTTATGTCATGATGCTAGATATTCGGCCATGTCAAGAATTTTAGGATTTTTCATGTTATGCTTTAACCTAATGATGATAGGATATGCTAGATGATGTTTAACATGTTTTAGGATTCATTTTATTGGATCTACTCCATGTTGTGGGTGTTTGAAAGATTCGGCCAAGACATGTTTAAGAGGATTAGATTAAGGTTCAACCTTGATTAGGGTTTCAAATGATATGTAATGGATTCCTAGCATGATATAAGGTTTTATGTGGCTAGGTTTAAAGTTAATCAATGGTTCCATGGGAATTGTAGGTTTCGGCCAATTGAGATTAAAAGGAATAAGTTAGGTTTCAAACCTAATTAAGGTGGTAAATGCTATGTAGTAAACTCCTATTGTGGGTTAAGTTCTCATGTGGTTAGATTTAAAACTAATCAATGGGTTCTTGCCAAGTGGGAGTTTCGGCCAACACTAAAATAAATGGATTAATTGATGATCTAACCCTAACAAATGGTTTCAAAGATTAGAGAACCTTTAACAAGACTTAAAGTATCAAGTGG
The DNA here is from genome assembly GCF_044706935.1 of Curcuma longa. Lineage (NCBI taxonomy): Eukaryota > Viridiplantae > Streptophyta > Magnoliopsida > Zingiberales > Zingiberaceae > Curcuma > Curcuma longa. The sequence goes on along the minus strand of NC_133873.1, from coordinate 458,458 downwards.
TTAAGCCTAACCTAGGGTTTCAAGCCTATGGAGGGTTCGACCAAACCATGTAGGGAACTCAAGTGATGGTTTAAATCTAGCTATTTGGTTTAAATATTACTTAATGTTCCCTTATGATGATAAAATGGATAAGGGTTTCATGATAAGATTAAGAATCAAAAGGGGACTCTAAGATGATTCGACCAACCTTAAGAAATTAGGGTTCTGGTTGGGTCTAGGGTTTCTTATGGGACCAACTATGAAATGGATAACTATGATTAAATTTGTTCAAGTTTCATGTAGTAAGAGTTTACAAGGCCTAAGGAAGAGAAACCTATAAGTTTTGCATAACACTAAGGAAATGTTAGGGTTTAGGTCAAACAAGGGTTTCAATGATGTTTATCCATATGTTTATCTCATGCTAATGATATGAAATGAAATAATGTTATGATATGGCTTGTTGCATGAGATGATATCTGAATGTTCATCATGTTAACTGATGATGAAAGATGAAATGATAAAGGAACATTCATGACAAAACGAAAGTGAAAGCATGTACATTATTTTACTTTAATGAATGGCTTGTACCGGAACCCGAAAGGGATCCAAGGGTTGGGCACCTAATGAACGCCCCTAGATCGAAGGATAGTAAAGAAGACCTAGTAACCGAGTAGTCGAGATTTGCTACCTCGTATTACTTGGAATGGCGCGCAATTGAATGAATGAATGGGTACAAGCAGGGGACCCCAATGAACGATGATGATTATGTTTATCTATTATGATAATAAGTTTTCAAAAACATTTTCATCATTTATATGCATATGATTCCAATGTTAAGCTTAAGGAAATGTTTATGTGCTTAATGCTAGTGTGCTTATGTGCTCACATGTTTATGTGTTTTTCACATGATATAATGTTATGCTTGAATTGACGATCAGTTTTTGGTGAGTAGGAAAGGAGTTTACTAAGCCTTGTGCTTATAGTTTTCTTCTTTTTTATGTTGCAGAGCCAAACCGAAGTCTTTAGGCAATGGGAGGCAACAGGACAAGGCTGAGATAAAAGATGTGTGTGGTAGTGCCGTAACAGACTGAAATATGAAGTTTAATATTTGCATGTTGGATGTGTAGATTATTAATTTTTTGGTTTAAGACTTGATATACTATGATGTTGTTTTTAGAACTCAACAATCTAGACAATGCATGCTTATGATGTTTTATTTATCGCATCTGGAATCCCTATCATGTGATATATTTTATGTTTTCCGCTGCGAAATTTTGGGATTTTCGTTTGTGATATTAGTAGGAATGAATGAATGATAAACTGTAGCATCCGTCAAGTCTCTGATAAGGACGGGCGTTACAGCGGGCGAAGGTGATAGAACTTTATCTGCCACATCATCTGGAGTCGACCCAGATAAGGATCTGAGTCGACTCAGGCAGGCTATAAAAGAAGCCTTCGAGCAGCAGCCAGAGAGAATCAATTCTAACATCTGCCTTCCAACAAGAGCCGCTGCCGAACGTGAACGGGACCAGACGCTTGAACCGGGGAAGATCCAGGAGGAGTGCGCGACGCTCAGGACTTCCAGAACGGCAAGAGTGTTTGATTTCTTTTCTGTTTTATCTTTCAGTTCGTTATTATTGTTATTATCTTTGGACTGTAAGACGGGTTCCTCCGCCTTCGAACGACGTTCGGAAAGGAGACCATTAGTGGACGGGCGCCTCCCGAATTAGACCTTAGACGTACTAACCCTGGGGGGTTAGGAACCAAGTAAAAATCCCGCGTGTCCTTCTGTTTGTTTTCTAATATTCCGCTACAAGTTTGTGTAAAGATAACAAACGATTTTTCAAAAAGCTATACGCGCTATTCACCCCCTCTAGCGCGTATCCCGATCCTACATATAGTGCTCCATCCACATCTCTGAACTTATTTTTTTACTATTTAAAAATGCAGGGGCAACACTTGAGTAGTCGAACTTCAACGGATCATAACTTTTGACTCGGAAATCAGAACAAGGCACGGTCGGATGCGTTTTAGAGCTCTTTCAGAGACCTTTATTCGATACCAGGTAAAATCCGTACCGACCCACTTTTGGCCCCATCTTATATGATTTAGTGCTCCGTCCGCATCTCCAAATTTATTTTTTACTCTTTACTGATGCAGGAGCAATACATGAGGAGTCGAACTTCAACGGGTCATAACTTTTGACTCGGGAATCAAAACGATGCACGGTCGGATGCGTTTTGAATCTTTTTCAGAGACCTTTATTTGGTACCAGGTAAAACTTGTATCGGCCGACTTTCGGCCCATTAGACATCGTTTAGTGCTCCATTTACATCTTAGAACTTATTTTTTACTATTTACTGATGCAAGGGCAACACATGAGTAGTCGAACTTCAATGGTTCATAACTTTCGACTCAAAAATCAGAACGAGGCATGGTCGGATGCATTCGAAGCTCTTTCAAACACCTTTATTTGGTACCTAGAAAAACTTGTACCGGCGCACTCTCGGCCATGTCCGACATCATTTAGTGCTTCATTCGCATCTTTGAACTAATTTTTTACTATTTATTGATGCAGGGACAGCACATGAGGAGTCGAACTTCAACTGGTGGTAACTTTTGACTCGGGAATCAGAACGAGGCATGGTCTGATGCGTTTTGAAGAACTTTCAGAGACTTTAATTCAATACCCAGTAAAACCCATACCGGCTAACTTTCGATCCCATCCGACATCTTTTAGTACTCCATCCGCATCTTCAAACCTATTTTTTACTATTTACTGATGCAGGGACAACACATGAGGAGTCGAACTCCAATGAGTCATAACTTTTGACTTGGGAATCAGAACGAGGCACGGTTAGATGTGTTTTGAAGCTCTTTCAGAGACCTTTATTTGGCACCGGGTAGAACCTGTATCGGTCGACTTTTGGCCCTATCTGACTTCGTTTAGTGCTCTATCCACATCTCTGAACTTAATTTTTAATATTTACTGATGCAGGGGCAACACATGAGGAGTCGAACTTTAACGGGTCATAACTTTTGACGCAGGAATCAGAACGGGGTACGGTCAGATGCGTTTCAAAGCTCTTTCAGAGACTTTTATTCGGTAGCGGGTAAAACCCGTACCGGCCTAATTTAGGCCCCATCCCACATCATTTAGTGCTCTGTCCGTATTTTGAAACTTATTTTTTACTATTTCCTAATGCAGGGGCAACACATGAGGAGTCAAACTTCAACGGGTTATAACTTTTGACTTGAAAATCAAAATGAAACATGGTCGGATGCGCTTCGAAGCTCTTTCAGAGAGCTTTATTCGGTAGCCGATAAAATCTATACCGGCTCACTTTACGCCCCATCCGACATTGTTTACTGCTTGGTTCTTATCTCTGAACTTATTTTTTACTATTTACTGATGCAGGGCAACACATGAGGAGTCGAACATCAATGGTTGGTAACTTTTGACTCGGGAATCAGAATGAGGCACGATCGAATGCGTTTTGAAGCTCTTTCAGAGACCTTTATTCAGTACCAGGTAAAACCCATATCGGTCAACTTTCGGCCCCTTCGATGTCGTTCAGTGCTCCATCTACATCTTCAAGCTTATTTTTTACTATTTACTGATGTAGGGGCAACACATGAAGAGGCAAACTTCAATTGATCATAACTTTTGACTTAGGAATCAGAACGAGACATGGTCGAATGCGTTTCGAAACACTTTCAGTGATCTTTATTCGGTATGGGGTAAAACTCTTACCGACCCATGTTGGGTCCCATTCGACATCATTTAGTACTCTGTCTGCATCTTTGAACTTATTATTTACTATTTACTGATGCAAGGGCAACACATGAGGAGTTGAACTTCAACGGGTCATAACTTTTGACTCGGGAATCAGAACAAGGCACGTTCGAATGCATTTTAGAGCTCTTTCAGAGACCTTTATTCGATACCGAGTAAAAGCCATACCGGCCCACTTTTGGCCCCATCTGATATGATTTAGTGCTCCGTCCGCATCTCCAAATTTATTTTTTACTCTTTACTGATGTAGGGGCAACACATGAGGAGTCAAACTTCATTGAGTCGTAACTTTTGACTTGGAAATCAGAACTAGACAAGGTCGGATGTATTTCGAAGCTCTTTTAGAGAACTTTAATTGGTAATGGAAAAAACCCATACCGACCCACTTTCGACCCCATCCGATATCATTTAGTGCTCCACCCATATCTTTGAACTTAGTTTTTACTATTTACTGATGTGGGGGCAACACATGAGTCGAACTTCAATAGGTTATAACTTTTGACTCGGGAATCCGAATGTGGCACTGTTGGATGCATTTCGAAGCACTTTCAGAGACCATATTTGCTATCGGATAAAACCCATAGCGGCTAACTTTCGACCCCATCCGACATCATTTAGTGCTCCGTCCGCATCTTCAAACTTATTTTTTATTATTTACTGATGCAGGGGCAACACATTAGGAGTCGAACTTCAATGGATCATAACTTTTGACTTGGGAATCAGAATGAGCCACGGTATAATGCGTTTTGAAACTCTTTCATAAACCTTAATTCGGTACTGGGTAAAATCCATAATGGCCCTCTTTCGGCTCCATCCAACATCGTTTAGTGCTCCGTCTATATCTCTAAACTTATTTTTTACTATTTATTTACTGATGTAGTGGCAACACATGATGAGTCAAACTTCAACGGGTCATAACTTTTTACTCGGGAATCCGAACGAGGCACGGTCGGATGCGTTTCGAAGCTGTTTCAGAGACCTTCAATTGGTACGGGATAAAACCCGTACCGATTGACTTTCGGCTCCATCCAATATCGTTTAGTGCTCCGTCCGCATCTTTGAACTTATTATTTACTATTTAGTGATGTAGGGGCAACATATGAAGAGTCAAACGTTAGCAGGTCATAACTTTTGACTCGAGAATTAGAACGAGGCACGGTCAGATGCGTTTCGAAGCTCTTTTACAGACCTTTATTCGGTATCGAGTAAAACCCATACCGGCCCACTTTCAGCCCCACCAACATTGTTTAGTGCTGCGTCCATATCTCTGAAATTAATTTTTACTTTTACTGATGCAGGGGCAACACATGAGGAGTCAAACTTCAACGGGTCATAACTTTTGACTCGGTAATTAGAACGTGCCATGGTCGGATGCGTTTCGAAGCTCTTTCAGAGACCTTTTTTCGGTACCAGATAAAATGTGTACCGACCCTCTTTCGGCCCCATCAGATATCGTTTAGTGCTCTGTCTGCATCTCTGAACTTATTTTTTACTATTTATCAAAGCAGAAGGAACACATGAGTAGTCAAACTTCAATGCGTCGTAACTTTTGACTTGGGAATCAGAACAAGGCACGGTCGGATAGGTTTCGAAGCTCTTTCAAAGACCTTTATTTGCTACAGGTTAAAACCCATACCGGCTAACTTTCGGCCCCATTCGACATCGTTTAGTGCTCCATCCGCATCTCTAAACTTATTTTTTAGTATTTTCTGATACAGGGGCAATACATTGAGAGTCAAACTTCAATAAGTCATAACTTTTAACTTGGGAATCAGAATGAGGCACGGTCAGGTGCGTTTCAAAGCTGTTTCAGAGACTTTTATTCATTACTGAGAAAAACCTGTTCCGTCCCACTTTTGGCTCCATCTGACATCGTTTAGTGCTCCGTCTGCATCTTTGAACTTATTTTTTACTATTTACTGATACAGGGGCAACACATGAGGAGTCGAACTTCAACGGGTCATAACTTTTGACTCGGTAATAAGAACGAGGCACAATCGGATGCGTTTCGAAGCTCTTTTAGATACCTTAATTTAATATCAGGTAAAACCCATATCAACCCACTTTCAGGCCCATCCGACATCGTTTAATGCTCCATCCGCATCTATGAACTTATTTTTTACTATTTACTAATGCAGAGGTAACACATGAGGAGTCAAACTTCAACATGTCATAACTTTTGACTCAGGAATCAAAATGAGACACGGTTGGATGTGTTTCAAAACTCTTTCAAAGATCTTTATTTGGTACCGGGTAAAAGTCATACCGACAAACTGTCGGCCCCATCTGATATTGTTTAGCGCTCCATCCACATCTCTAAACTTATTATTTACTATTTACTGATGAAGGGATAAAATATGAAGAGTCAAACTTCAACGAGTCATAACTTTTGACTTGGGAATCAGAACGAGGAACGGTCGGATGCATTTTGAAGCACTTTCAAAGACCTTTATTTGGTAATGGGTAAAACGCGTATCGATCCACTTTCACTCCAATCCGACATCGTTTAGTATTCCATCCACATCTCTGAACTTATTTTTTACTATTTACTGATACAGGAGAAACATATAAGGAGTCAAACTTCAACAGATCATAACTTTTAACTCGGGAATCAGAACGAGGCACGTCGAATGCGTTTCGAAACTCTTTTCATGACTTTTATTTGGTACAAGGTAAAACTCATATCTTCAAACTTTCTACCCCATCTGACATCGTTTAGTGATCCGTCCGCATCTTCAAACTTATTTTATACTATTTACTGATGTAAGGGAAACACATGAGGAGTCAAACTTTAACGGGTCATAACTTTTGACTCGAGAAACAGAACGAGGCATGGTCGGATGTGTTTCGAAGCTCTTTCGAGACCTTTATTCTATATTGGGTAAAACTCATACCAGCCCACTTTTGGCACCATCCGACATCATTTAGTGCTCCGTCTGTATCTCTGAACTTATTTTTTACTATTTACTGATGCAGGAGCAACACATGATGAGTCAAACTTCAATGGGTCATAACTTTTGACTTGAAAATCAGAATAAGACACGGTCGGATGCGTTTGAAGCTATTAGCTTCATTTTTAGATTAGTGAATTGTATTTTTCATTTCTTGCCAATTTTTAATTCATATTTCAATTGAAAAACACCAAAATCCTTATTTTTATTAGAAAACCCCAAAAACACGACATCGGAAGCTCAATTTAAACGATTTTCTACTAACCTTGGAAAAACACTACTCGAGGCCCCTATACTTGATTTATTTGGATTAATTGTGGGTTTTTGATAATTTAAATCAATTTGCAACCCTATTCGTGACTATTTGATCTAACGGAAAGATCTCACCCTTTGGTAAATCAAAGTAATAATTACTAAGTATAGGTGCCCATTTATTATATCGGGATTAAGAGTGCATAATTACAATAACAGAGGTCTTGTTCAATTTGCGAGTCAGTGTAAATCGAACAACCACAATGGTCCTACTCAATATACACAAAAGTGCACTAGTGTAATTCTATAGTCAAGACAGACAGTCACCCAATTACACTACAACTGTTCCCGATGGTTTGTCCAAAGTCATCTTGGTTGTGAGTCTAAGTTTATAATTCACAAGGGACCGATAATCATGGTCTTCTGTGTCTCACAGACACCAAATTATCTACAATGTAAATTTAGAGGACTTTATTGCAAAATATACTATTGCAATCATTTGACCAAAACATGATACTTTATTTCATAAATGTTTATATACAAAAGAGCTGGTCTTTTCTGTATACTTCCTAACAATCTCCCACTTATACTAAAAGACTATGCTGTCTTTTTTTGTCATCTACTAAAAGGCTACGCTGTCTTCTCTTGCCATACATCTGATTCTCATCCCCTCAACATGCCGATCACAAGCTTTCGCCTGAAGGACCATGGTGAAAGGATCTGCCAGGTAATCTATGATAAGCTAGGGTTTATGCATATTAAATTGATTCAATCTTTGGGTTTTACATGAAAATAATTATTTATTGAATTGATTTGATCATGTTTGTGCTATATTATATAAATTGAGGCTTGATTATGATTTTTATGATTTAATGGAAATTTTTGCATTAATTTTGTTTTAATTGATTTTAGGGCTCAAATCGGACCCAACTCGAGCTCAATCGTGGTCAAATCAAGTCAAATTTACCAAATTGATCAAGCCAACATGGAGGACATGATCTAGATCGAGCCTGATTAAAATCTCTCAAATTTTTGGAAACCCTAAGCTGTCCTAAACCCCAGATCAAGCATGCACCGTTGAATCAGGAATCAAGGGTCCAGATTCTGTGATTAATCAGCCGTATAAATAAAAAAACATTACCCGATGAACAGTGACTCGCCGTCACTGTTCATCGTCTTCGCGCGGACACTGCTCTGCTCGGCGATGTACCAAACGGCGTGTTCCCATCCTGAATTTTCGATTCCATTGTAATCCTCGGTCTTTAAGGAATCCGAAGCCACTTCATTGGGTGAAAATAGGCATCTGGACGACGCTCGCCGGGGAGGGTTTCGCCGGCGCTGAAAGTCTCTGTTCATTGTGTTTCCGACGAGCTGCTGAACGATCCGAAGCCACACATCCACGAGGGGTTCTCCGAAGACTGCGAAACACATCCAAGGCTTCAGAAAGCTCGTCGGCGCAAGGAGGAGGAGAGAAATCCAGTTTTGCCAGCTGAACATCATCGAGCCAGGCTCTTTGTAGTGTAGGAGAGGTTTTCTTCGAGCTGTGGATGGTTCCGGCTGCGAGAAAACCACGCCATTGACCGTCTTCAAGCTTCCAAAAGGATTGTCGAATCCACATTGTTGGATTAGGCCATTTGTTGACGCCAAATTGAGGAGAAACGAAGGAAAGGGAAGGCAGGAATGAATTTGTTTCTGATTTCTTTCCTTGCATTATTCTGTTTCTGATTTTCTGTTTACCCTTATCGTAATTCATTTTAATTGAAGTTGAATGCTGTTGTTTCATTTGAATTGCTTAGAATTATGATTGTTTTGTTAAGGGAGTCGATTCGGGCTGATTAGAATGCTTCTTTGGCTTCAATTTCAGCCTGCAACTGCTGATTTCACAGCACTGTTTCGTGCCAACTGCAATTGATTGTATCAGAGTTAGTTAGCTAGGTTTTAAGGCTTGGTTGCATCATAGGAATTACCTATCTAGTTTTAGTAAATTTGAACTGATTTGTGTCATCTTGCTTGCATCTAGTGCATTTATCTCCACTTAGATTCAATTTAAGTTCAGTTTCAGATTTTAAGGGTTCTAATAGTTTTTCATTGTTGTATTTAGATTGCTGTTAGGAGTTTTTATCAATGTACTTTGATTTCAACCAGCATTAGATTTGCATCCATTTAAATCATTGCATTTCTTTTATTTGCATTTCATTTCGAAATTATCAAAACCACCATTTTATATGTGAAAACTCAAAAATACGACACGATAAGCTCAATTTACGTAATTTTCTACTAGTCCTTGGAAAAATACGACTTGAGGCCCCTATACTTCATTTGTTTGTATTTATCGACACATAGCAAATCTAGGATTGTCAATCTACCGATGCAATCTTGGCGACAATGTTTTCTCCTCTACCTACGATTTCTCGTACAGGGTGATACTTGCGCTCTATGTGTTTACTTGCTTTGTGGGCTCATGGTTCCTTCGAGTTTGCTACTGTACCTCTGTTATCACAATAAATTGTGATAGCTTCGTGCAAACCAGGAATCACCTTTGAGTCCATCAAGAAGTTTCTGGGTCATACAGCCTCTTTGGCTGCCTTAGAAGTTGTTCAGCTTCCATACTTTGACCCAACTTCCCTAAAGTAATCACAAAACCCTTAGGTAGAATTACTACTGTCCCTATCTGATTGGAAGTCTGAATCTGTGTAACCCATAGGGAATAAATTGGCTAACTAGTAAACCAGCATATAATCCTTAGTCCTTCTCAGGTCCTACAAAATATACTTTACCGCAGTCCAATGTCCATGTCCTGGATTACTTTGATATCTGCTGACCATGCCTACTGCAAAGTAGATATCTGGTCTCGTGCATAGCATACATGAGGCTTCCCACGGCAGAGGCATAGGGAACTGCCTTCATCTCATCTATCTCCTTTGATGTTTTAGGACACATCTCCTTAGATAGATGAACTCCATGTCTGAAAGGTAACAAACCTTTCTTAGAGTTTTGCATGCTGAACCGAGCCAATATAGTGTCAATATATGTAGTTTGGGATAAGCACAACATCCTTTTCTTGCGATCTCTTATAACTTTGATCCCAAGGATGTGACCTGCTTCTCCTAAGTCCTTCATATCAAATTGTTTTGACAACCATACCTTTACGTCTGATAACACTTTTACACTGTTGCCAATGAGCAGGATGTCATCTACGTATAGTACTAAGAATACCACTACGTTTCCGTCATATTTTTTGTATACACAAGACTCATCCGGACTTTGAATAAATCCATGTGATTGGATTACTTCATTGACAACCCTAAATTTGCTATGCAATGTCACGAGTAGGGTTGCAAATTAGAATTTATAAATTTTATCGAAAACCCACGAGAAATACAAACAAATGCAGTATAGGGGCCTCGAGTCGTATTTTTCCAAGGACTAGTAGACAATTGTTCAATTCAAGCTTGGGTGTCGTATTTTTTTGGGGTTTTCTATGAAAATGGGGGGTTTGGTGCTTTGAAATGAAATTCAACTAAATATCAACAAATAAATGCAAAAACGCAAAAATTAAACCTATTCTTGTCAAGCATAAATCCTAGAATAGCAAAATCCTAACTTATAAGTGAGGAAGAAACAAAATTCAACTATATAAACTAAATCTAACTAACCAAACATGACGAGCTTCAAAAATACAAATTCCTACAGCTACACAACAACAAAACCTTAAACCCTTTGGCACGGAACAGTGGCTTTGGCAAAGTAACAAGAAGATATCTAATGCTAAACAAAGTCTAAGCAAGCTCTAAGGTAATAGCGAAATTGCAATGAATGGCATAAACTGAGCTATCCTAAATGAATAAATTGGCAAATGGCATGGCACGGGGAAGGTTTGGCACTGAACAATTCAACTTTGCACAAACAGATTTGAGTTTATCAGAAACCGAAATAAGCCGAATGAATGCTAGCAAAACTAGAAATCGAGACCAATTCAATCCATCAAGTTTAACTACAAATCTAATGCTTCAAGCAAACAATTCAAATTCACAATGTTAAAAACTGATTAACTAAGTTTAGGACTGAAATTTCAGAAATGCAAGGTGCAGATACGTTCAGTAATGAAAAAAAATTTCATCCCAGCCTTCCCTTTCTTCGTGCCTTCTCGGTTGGGTGTCAATCCAACTGCCGTCAACCACTAGAGTCTCCGAAATTCCTTTAAGAAGCTGGAATGCAATCAAGTGAGCTCGTGCTAGCGTCCACAGCTCCAAAAACCCGGAGAAAAACCCTTTCCCAGGCAATAGAGTCTGGCGCCGGTAAAATTTGAAGTTGCAAACTAGAATGGTGCTCCTCTTCTCGCGCCGGTGAAGTCTCAGGCCCCTCAAGCTTGCTCCAGAACCTTCGAAGAACCCCTCCTCTGATTCTGGTTGCTAAGGATGCCGTAACTCGCCAGGATTGCAGAAAACAGGGAATTACCGCGCCGATGAAACCCTCTCCGGAGTCGAGCTTCCAGCCGCTGATTCCGCCCAATGAACTGGTTCCGGCCTCCTCAAGGATCAGAGAACACGATGGAATTGGAAGATTTGGATGGGACTGACCGTAGAGTTACGTGTCCAAGCAGGGGATCGCGTTGCGAGAGAAGATGAACAGTGGCGGCCAACCACTGTTCACTGATTAAAAGCATGGTTTTATACGCCAATCAACCAATTAATCTCATCCCTTGATTTCGGAATCCAACAGTCAGAACTTGATCTAGGCTCTAGGGCAGTCTAGGGTTTCCAAAAAATTCAGAGATTTTGATCTGGCTTGATCTAAGTCATGTCCTCCATGTTGGCTTGATCAATTTGACAATTTTGACTTGATTTGACCGCGGTTGAGCTCGAGTCGGGTCCGATTTAGCCCTAAAATCAATTAAAATCCAATTTTATAGAAGGAATCCGTGTCCCAGTAGGGTCAGTTATACGCCTTGGAGAGCTCATAAAGATTGTCAAGTCAAATCTTGCAAAGGAAACTTGGTCCGGCTGACAATAAGGTTGAGTGGTACTATTAAGGTCTTAGATGTCGATTATTGAGTTGTCAGTGAACTCAGATAATTGACGGACCTACGATATCTTAAACACGGGGAGCAATGCATAAAATAATAAGAAGGAACCCATAACGTAATTTGGAGATTGGATTGGGGAGTGCAAACATGATTCCTTCAGTCTAATTGGACCGTTGTTGATGGATGTAGATTCGGGGTTGAATACGGGATCCGAAACCCCATCAGAAGGCCAGATCCAATACCTCCTTTGAGGTCCCCACTGTAGCCTAAAGACATCTTCAAAAGATACAATCAAACGGATGAGATTAGTTCTCAGCCGTCGGATGAGATTTAATCTCGACCGTTGGATGAGATTAGTTCTCGACCGTAGGATGAGTTAATGGATGAGATCAACTTGTATCCGTGGGATTAGATCAAGTTGCATCCATTGGATCGAAATAAATAAAGAGGAATAGAAGAGAATAGATTAGAACCGTTGGATGAGATCAAGTCGCGTCCGATGGACGAGATCTCTCCGGTTCGATTTTAATTCTCTTTGGAAGGAAGAACCGGTTCACGAGGTGAACCAGAGTTGGTTCATTGAACCACACGCCCAAGAGAATTGATCAGGGCCATTGGATCGAATCAATTAAGTTATATTAAAGAAGATTATATTAGAACCGTTAGATGAGATTAAGTTGCATCCGACGGATGAGATCTCTTCGGTTCGGTTTTATTTTCTATCTTAATATAAAATTGGTTCGCGGATTAAACCCATGATCCCATAAGTGGCCAGCCACTTTAGATAGGGATGAGATTGGTCAGCCACTTTATTTAAGGATAAAATAATGGAATTAATAAAAATAATTCTAAATTAGAAATATTTTATAATATCTGGCCACGGTTGCAATTTAATTAATTTAGTTTTTTTTAGAAAAGGAAAAACTAAATTAAAAAGATCCGACGGTTGTAATTAATTTATTTAATTCAATTCTAGATTTAAATAATTCTGGAATTTAGAATTAGTTATAAAAATTATTCCAAATTAGAATTAATTAATATGTGGCCGGCCAAATTAAATAATTGGATAAGGTTGATTTATTTTTTTATAAAAAAAAAATCAAATCAAAAAGATCCAACGGTTGAAAACCAAGCAAGATAATCTAAAGATTTAGATTAGAAATAATTCTATAAGATCTTGAAATTGGTTTAAAAATCAAAAAATTAGAAAATTTTTTAATGGGCAAGATGGAGGCTTGGTCTTGGGCGTGAGGCTATAAAAGGAGGGAGGGGTGGGCGGCAATACACAATTCAAGAAGAGAAGAGAAGAGATTCCGAGATCGAAACGATTCGAAGCCCCCCTTCTCCTTCCTGAAAGGTGCCGCCGCCCCTCCTTCTTCTTCCTTCTCTTTTCTTTTTGCTTGAGAAAGAAGAAAGTCGATCCAAGGCTTCATCATCCGTAGATTGCAGTTCTTTGTTTCTGGAAGATCGTGATGTGCGTAGGATGTATACATGTATTTATGCTTTATTTGCACATCTTTCTGGTTTATTGCTAAATTCTTGTGTACATTGCATCCCTTATTTTATGCATTTAGGCACATATCTTGCATTTCCTAGTTCGGAGATCTGCTCGTGTTTTATTTGTTTCAGGGTGGAAAATGGAGCAAAAATGGGCAAAACGGAGTATCATTGAAGACAAGGCAAGACAGGGCCGTGCCTCATAGGCACGGCCGTGTCTCAAGGACCTCCTGGCCGTGTTTCAATGGGCACGGGCGTGTGCCCAAACAGAAGATCATCAAGTTAGGCCGTGCCTCACAGGCACGGCCGTGCCAACAACCCCCTCAGCAGCAGCCAGAGGCCGTGTCTCAAAAGCACACCCGTGCTTCAAAACAGAAACAAGCCATCATGGCCGTGCCTCACAGGCATGGCCGTGTCTCCATCCAGAAGAAGCCTCTGCTATTGGCCGTGCCTTCCAGGCACGACCGTGTGCCAAAACAGAAAGGTCTCAAGCAGCTGGCTGTGCCTCAAAAGCACGGCCGTGTCCAGCAAATGAGAGAAGACAGGCTGTGTGGCCGTGCTCACAGGCACGGCCGTGCCTTCAAACAAAAGAGACAAGCCATGACCGTGCCCCAGAGGCACGGCCGTGCCCCAGAACAAAGGCTTCACTGCTTCAGGCCGTGCCCCAAAGCACAGGCCGGTGTGCCTTGAAAGCACGCCCACACGGGCCGTGCCTCCCAGGCACGGCCGTGTGCACGGGGGCGTGCTGCATTCCGAACCCTGCACTATAAATAGGTCTCTTGTGAGACCTAGGAAGGGGGGAGACTTTGGAGAGCCACCGGAGTTGTTCTAGAGCCGCCGACGCCTGTTTCGGAGCGAGATTCGACGATCCATCACCGATCCGACTGCTCCAGACCATTTTCATCTCATCTACGCAGAGATTTCACTCCGAGGAAGAAGATAAGTCTAGTTTCCTGCATTTCTTTGTTTACCTTTGGGAACAAGATGTATTCTCTCTTTCCTTTGGATTGTATTCTCCACACTATGGAGTAGATTCCCT
>NC_133873.1:440094-443818 GCF_044706935.1 Curcuma longa | reverse complement strand
GGTATAATTTGTTTAATTCCGTTGGGCAGTTGTATTATCTTTGTGGATCTTAAATACCAACACAAGAGGCCGGCCATCTTACGCTTCGATCTGACATGATCAATTAAGCGAAGATCGATCAAGACATAGCTTGATCGATCACGCTAATTGATCAAGGTGTGCTTTGATCGGTCTAGCACTTACTTGATCGATCATGTGGGCTGCTTAGAAGAGTTATGTGTCTATGCAATTTTTGTCTATGAGAAATTGAAATAGGACGGAATTCTAGCGCCATCAAACGGGTCATAACTTTTGACTCGGGAATCAGAACGAGGTCCGATCGGATACGTTTCGAAGCTCTTTCAGAGACTTTTATTTGGTATTGGGTAAAATTCATACCGACTAACTTTCATCCCCATCCGACATCGTTTAGTGCACCATCCACATCTTTGAACCTATTTTTCACTATTTACTAATGCAAGGGCAACACATGAGGAGCCGAACTTCAACGGGTCATAACTTTTGACTCGGGAATCAGAACGAGGCACGGTTGGATACGTTTCAAAGCTTTTTCATAGACCTTTATTTGATATTGGGTAAAACTCGTACTGACCCACTTTCGATCCCATCCGACATCGTTTAGTGCTCCGTTCATATCTTTGAACTTATTTTTTACTATTTACTAATGCAGGGGCAACACATGAGGAGTCGAACTTCAACGGGTCGTAACTTTTAACTCGAAAATCAGAACGACACACGGTCAGATGCGTTTCGAAGCACATTCAGAGACCTTTATTTGGTACCTAATAAAACCAATATCGGCCCACATTCGGCCCTATCCGACATTGTTTAGTGCTCCATCTGTATATTCGAACTAATTGTTTACTATTTACTAATGCAGGGGCAACACATGAGGAGTCAAACTTCAACGGATCGTAACTTTTGACTCGAGAATCAAAACGAGGTACGGTCAGATGCGTTTCAAATCTCTTTCAGAGATCTTTATTCGGTACATGATAAAACTTATACCGGCCCACTTTCGGTCTCATTCAATATCATTTAGTGCTTTATCCGCATCTTTGAACTTATTTTTTACTATTTACTCGTACAGGGGCAACACATGAGGAGTTGAACTTCAACGAGTCATAATTTTTGACTTGGGAAGCAGAATGAGGCACGATTGGATGTGTTTCAAAGCTCTTTCAGAGACCTTTATTTGGTACCGGGTAAAACCTATGCCGACTAACTTTCGGCCCCATCTGACATCGTTTAGTGCTCCATCCGCATCTTTGAACTTATTTTTTACTATTTACTAATGTAGGGGCAATACATGAGGAGTCAAACTTTAATGGGTCATAACTTTTGTCTCGGAAATCAGAACGA
This sequence comes from Curcuma longa, assembly GCF_044706935.1. NCBI lineage: Eukaryota > Viridiplantae > Streptophyta > Magnoliopsida > Zingiberales > Zingiberaceae > Curcuma > Curcuma longa. The sequence continues at coordinate 442,456 of NC_133873.1, read as the reverse complement.
GGCACGGTCAGATGCATTTCGAAGCTCTTTTAGAGACCTTTATTTGGTGCCTGGTAAAACCTGTATCAGCCCACTTTCGGCCCCATCTGACATTGTTTAGTGCTCTGTCTGCATCTCTAAACTTATTTTTTACTATTTACTGATGCACAAGAGGAGTCGAACTTCAACGAGTTGTAACTTTTGACTCGAAAATCAGAATGAGGCACGGTCGGACGTTTCTAAGCTCTTTCATAGATCTTAATTTGGTAACGGGTAAAACACGTACTGGTCCTCTTTCGACCCCATCCAACTTCGTTTAGTGCCCCGTCCGCATCTCCAAACTTATTTTTTACTATTTACTAATGTAGGGGCAACACATGAGGAGTCGAACTTTAACGAGTCATAACTTTTGACTCGAGAATCAGAACTAGGCACGGTCGGATGCGTTTCAAAGCTCTTTTAGAGACTTTTATTTAGTACCAGTAAAAATTGTACCGACTCACTTTTGGCCCCATCCGACATCGTTTAGTGCTCCGTCCGCATCTACGAACTTGTTTTTTATTATTTACTGATTCAGGGGCAACACATTAGGAGTCAAACTTCAACGGATCATCTCTTTTGACTCGGGAATCAGAACGAGGCACGGTCGGATGCGTTTCGAAGCTCTTTCAGAAACCTTAATTCGGTATCAGGTAAAATCTGTACCGGCCCACTTTATGTCCGCATCTCTGAACTAATTTTTTACTATTTACTGTGTAGGCATAACACATGAGGAGTTGAACTTCAATGGATCGTAACTTTTGACTCAGGAATCAGAACGAGTCACGGTCGGTTACGTTTTGAAGCTCTTTAAAAATCCTTATTTCGGTATGGGTTTAGGCACGGTCGGATGTGTTTCGAAGCTCTTTCAGAAACCTTAATTCGGTATCAGGTAAAATCTGTACCGTCCCACTTTATGTCCGCATCTCTGAACTAATTTTTTACTATTTACTGTGTAGGCATAACACATGAGGAGTTGAACTTCAATGGATCGTAACTTTTGACTCAGGAATCAGAATGAGTCACGGTCGGTTACGTTTTGAAGCTCTTTAAAAATCCTTATTTCGGTAATGGGTAAAACCCATACCGGCCCACTTTCGGCCCAATTTGACATCGTTTAGTGCTCCGTCCGCATCTCTAAACTTTTTTTTACTATTTATTGATGTAGGGCCAACATATGAGCAGTCAAACTTCAACGGGTCGTAACATTTGACTCGGGAATCAGAACGGGACACAGTCGGATGTGTTTCGAAGCTTTTTTAGAAACCTTTATTTGATCTCGGGTAAACCCATACCGGCTCACTTTCAGTCCATCTAACATCATTTAGTGCTCCGTCTATATCTCCAAACTTATTTTTTACTATTTACTAATGCGGGGGCAACACATGACGAGTCAAACTTCAACGGGTCATAATTTTTGACTCGAAAATCAGAACGAGGCACGATCGGATACGTTTTGAAGCTCTTTCAGATACCTTTATTTGCTATCGGGTAAAAGCTGTACCGACTAACTTTCATCCCCATCTGACATCATTTAGTGCTCCATTCGTATTTCTGAACTTTTTTTTTTGCTATTTACTAATACAGGGGCAACACATGAGGAGTCGAACTTCAACAGGTCGTAACTTTTGACTCGAGAATCTGAACGAGGCACGGTTGGATACGTTTCGAAGCTCTTTTAAAGACCTTTCTTTGGTACCGGGTAAAACTCGTACCAATCCACTTTCAGAGATCTTTTAGAGCTCTTTTAGAGGCATGGTTAGATGCATTTTGAAGCTCTTTTAAAGACCTTTATTTAGTACCCGATAAAACCCATACCGGTCAACTTTCGATCCCATCCGACATCGTTTAGTGCTTCGTCCGTATCTCTGAACTTATTTTTTACTATTTACTGATGCAGGGGCAACACATGAGGAGTCAAACTTCAATGGGTCATAACTTTTTACTCAGGAATTAGAATGAAACATGGTTGGATGCATTTCGAAGCTCTTTTAGAGACCTTTATTCGGTACCTACTAAAATCTGTACCAGCTCACTTTTGGCCTCATATGACATCGTTTAGTGCTCCGTTTGCATCTTTTGAACTTATTTTTTACTATTTACTGATGCAGGGGCAACACATGAGGAGTCAAACTTGAACGGGTTATAACTTTTGACTCGGGATTTGAACAAGACACGGTTGGATACATTTTGAAGGTCTTTCAGAGATCTTTATTCGGTACTGGATAAAACCCATATCGGTCCACTTTTGGCCCCAACCGACATCGTTTAGTACTTCATCCGCATATCTAAACTTATTTTTTACTATTTTCTAATGCAGGGGCAACACATGAAGAGTCGAACT
>NC_133873.1:436122-439994 GCF_044706935.1 Curcuma longa | reverse complement strand
CAATCCATATTGCACATTAAATACTGTATCATATTCTTAATCTATATCATTAAATATTGCACATTAAATATTGTATCATATTCTTAATCTTGAAGAATCTTATTGTATAACCTTTAATTTTGATTTTTTTTAATTCTCAAATATTATCCATATTGATAGTCTTACCTTTCGCCTTAAGTTTCATCCTTGAATTTTGGCAGTTAATATTAAGTTTAAATCTCAATTTTGGTGTTCATCCTTTGAAATATTGAGTATCATTGTTGAATATTGAGTTCTGAAGTCTTGAATTTTGGTCTTCAACCTCAAATTAGTACGTTTTACATTGTTCTTGATTCCTAATCGTTGGATATTGAAGGTAGAGCACCAAACTCAAAATTGAATGTTGTTATTAGATCATGAATCATGGTTTTGAATATCGATCTTTAATTTCAATTGAAATCTCTCTGTTGAACATATTGAATCTAGAACTTTGATGTGAAATCTCGAATATGTATAAATTCTTTGAGTCTTGAAATCTTTTTCTTGAATCTTTAATTTGAAACTTCATGTCGAATTCAAAGAATCCTACTAAATTTCAAAACTTATTCTCGACCTAGATCTCCCAATCACACATTTGAATCTTGTTTTCGAATCTCCAAACATGCTATTGAATCAATTGAGTCTTAGACTCCAATAACATATTTAAATTTTCTAGTTGAATCCGAAATAGTTGAAACTTCGATCTTCAATCTTAGAATAATACTATATCACATTCTTAATCATTAAAGAATATTGTTCCCTAATCATTAATTTTGATTTTTAATTCTTGAATGTTGTCCCTATCGATATTCTTTAATCTTTCACTTTTAGTTTCATCCTTGAATCTTGAATTTCGATAGTTAATGTCAAGTTTAAATCTCAATTTTGATTTTCATCCTCTAAAAAATTGAGTATCATTGTCGAATCATGAGTTCTGGAGTCTTGAATTTCGATCTTTGACCCCGAATAAGTGAATTTTACATTGTTCTTAATTTCCTAATCCTGGAATCTCAAAGGTACAGCCCGAACTGAAACTCGAATGCTATTATCAAATCATGAATCGTGTTTTCGAATCTCGATCTTCCATTTAAACTGAAATCACTCTGTGAATCATCTTGAATCCAGAGCTTTCATCTGAATCTAGAATCTGTAAGGCTGAGTCTTGAAATCTTTTTCTTAAGTCTTTAATTTTGAACTTCACATTCGAAATTCAAAGAATCCTTTGAATTTCAAAACTTATTTTTCGATGTCGATCTCCAAACACACAATTAAATCTTATTTTTGACTCTACAAAACCAAATTGATTGGGTCCCGAACTCCAACATCATAATTTGCTAGTTGAATTCAGAATAGTTGAAACTTTGATTTTCCATCTGAGAATTAAATATTACACATCGAATATTGTATCACTTTCTTAATCTTGAAGAATCTTATTCTCTAACCTTTAATTTTTATTTTTTTATTCTTGAATTCTATCTCTATACCTTGTCTTAAACCATTCCCCATTTGTTTTGTCCTTGAATTTCAAATTTTGAAACTTAATGTCATGTTTAAATCTCAATTTCGGTGTTCATCCTATGAAAACCAGAGTATCATTATTGAATCTTGAGTTAAGGAGTCCTAACTTTCGATCTTCGAACTTGAATTCGTCTTTTATGTTGTTCTTGATTCCTAATCCTTAAAGCTTGAAGGTTGGACCCCCCACCACCGCAGATTATTCTTTTCGAATCTCCAAATTTGCTAGTTAAATCCAAAATTGTCAAAACTTCGATCTTCAATCTGAGTATTAAATGTTGCACGTCGAATACTGTATCATATTCCTAATCTTGAAGAATCTTGATTTATAGCCTCTAATAGTTGAAACTTAAGGTTAAACCTTTCTCACCTTAACTTTCATCCTTGAATTTTGAATTTCAACAATTAATGTAGAGTTCAAATATAAATTTTGTTGTTTATTATATGAAAATTTGACTATCGTTGTTGAATCTTGAGTTCTAGAGTCCTAAATTTCAATCTTTGATGTGAACCCATAGAGAAAAATCTCAAGAACCCACAATGAATTGAAGGAAAGTCTAAATCGATAAGAAGGATGAATAGAACCTCGACCGGATACTTAGAAAAGCCGAACCTTGGTATAGATGAAGAGGGAAGACACCACAACCTTGGGATGGAGGTTGATAAGTCTTGAACGCCAAAAGGGGATGCCTTGATAAGTTCTAGTTCAATGAAGAACCAATAAGTGAGAGCCTCACTATGCTTTAGATTGAAAATATGTCAAAAGATACATGTGTGGTCGTCACCCACTTTATTTATAGCTATAGGGTGACCTAAAAACCCTAAAAGGCTAAAAGGAAGCCCATTTAGTAAAGGCCTATGTAGACTACTTAGCCATTTTAAACTTATGGTATCATTACAACCCAAATAAAGCTAGAAAATGAGCCTAAATTGAGCCTTCATATCTCTACTACATAAACAAAAGACTAAGTGGCTACTTAAGCCCATCCAAAGCTTGAATTAAGTTGACTAAGCTGCATGACTTGCTCTTGATCAAACCTTCTTCAATTGTAACTTTAGCCTTCACATCTTCAATTAGCACATTAAGTGCTTCGTTCATCTTCTTAGTTTTAGCTCTTGTAATTGGGCCTCCATTGATGCATAATGGATCATCAACAACATCTAGAGTCGGTTGAGTATGATCCATATTAGCTTGTTGGCCAACTTGTTTACTTGGTTTGACTTCATCAATCTTCGACCTCAAATTTGTACCAACATCATCATTCTTGATTCCTAATCTTTGAATCTCAAAGGTAGAGCCCTAGACTCGAACTCGTATGCTTTTATTAGATCATGAATCATGTTTTTGAATATCGATCTTCAATTTAAACTAAAATCTCTCTATTAAATATCTTGAATTCAGAGCTTTCATTTAAAATCTCTAATCTATATAGATTATTTGAATCTTGAAATCCTTTACTTGAGTCTTTAATTTTAAACTTGATGCTCGAATTCGAAAAATCCAATTGAATTTTGAAATTTGTTTCTCGATCTCATCTCCAATCATGCATTTAAATCATGTTTTCGAATCTCCAAATTCGCTAACGAATCAATTGGGTCTCAATCTCCAATAACATATTTAAATTTGCTAGTTGAATCCCAAATAGTTGAAACTTCGATCTACAATCTTAGGATTAAATATTGCATGTTGAAAACTATATCACCATCTTAATCATTAAACAATCTAATTTTCTAATCATTAATTTTGATTTTGTTTTCTCAAATCCAGTCCCTATTGATATTCTTTAAGCTTTCCCTTTTAGTTTCATCCTTGAATTTCAAATTTCGATAGTTAATGTCGAGTTTATATCTCAATTTCAATATTCATCCTCTAAAAAACTAAGTATCATTGTCGAATCTTGAGTTTTGGAGTATTGAATTTTGATCTTCGACCTCAAATTTCTACCTTTTACATTGTTCTTGATTCCTAATCCTTAAACTCGAAGGTATAGTCTAGGACTCAAATTCGAATGTTATTTTTGGATCATAAATTGTGTGCCTGAATCTTGATCTTCAATTTAAACTGAAATATCTCTGTTGAATCATCATGAATCAAGGGCTTTCATCTGAATCTTAAATCTGTATAGGTTCTTTGATTCTTGAAATCATTTTCTTGAATCTTTAATTTTGAACTTCATGTTTAAATTCAAAGAATCCTATTGAATTTTGAAACTAGTTTCTGATGTGAACCCATAGAGAAAATTTTCAAGAACCCACAATGAATTAAAGGAAAAAAGAAGGAAAATCTAAATTGATAAGAAGGATAGATAGAACCTCGACCCGATACTTAGAAAAGCCAA
>NC_133873.1:389347-436022 GCF_044706935.1 Curcuma longa | reverse complement strand
AGAGAGAATGAGGAAAAGAAAGAGAGAAAAATTGAAAATTTATTTGCAACAGGAAGTGAGGTGAAGAGAGCTTATTTGACAAGGCAACCTATATTTCTTCTTTTGTGCAAGGAAACTTGCTTGGAATTTAATACTAACTCCTTGCCTAGTGATGTTGTTGTTATTTTGCAGGATTTTGAAGATGTGTTTCCCAAGGAAGTACCTCACGGTTTGCCACCAATGAGGGGAATAGAAAACACCAAATAGACCTTATTCCTGGCGCTTCTCTACCCAATAGGTCAGCAGCCTATAGGAGCAACGCTCAAGAAACAAAGGAGATACAAAATCAAGTGGAGGAGTTATTGCAAAAAGGATGGGTTAGAGAGAGCTTAAGTCCTTGTGCTGTACTTGTAATTTTGGTGCCTAAAAAGATGGATCATGGAGGATGTGCACTAACTGTAGAGCAATCGACAACATCACAATTCGGTATAGACATCATATCCCTAGACTTGATAATGTTGTTGATTGCTCTACAATCAGTGCACATCCTCTATGATCCATCTTTTGTAGGCACCAAAATTACAGGTATCTTTGCCTTGCTTGTATCTGATCACATAAGGAAATGTTGGTCCTTCAAATGTAAGGAAATGTTGGTCCTTCAAATGCTTTAGAGATTGATGATCTATATGAATCATGAATTCTATCGGCCATTGGTAATGCTGCCATGTCTCCAATGTCCTCACTAACGTGTATATTTCCTTGTCATATATGAGATAGTTGAGAGTTGCTCTACTCAACTTCTCAACGAAGTAAGCAATGGGTCTCATCCTCTACATAAGCACAACACCTATACCAATACCAGAAGCTGCATGGGCAACACATGATAAGTCGAACTTCAACGGGCCATAACTTTTGACTCGTGAATCAGAATGAGGCACGGTCGGATACGTTTCGAAGCTCTTTCAAAGATCTTTATTCTGTACCTGATAAAACCCGTACCGGCCCATTTTCGGCCCCATCCGACAACGTTTAGTGCTCCGTTCGCATCTCCAAACTTCTTTTTTACTATTTACAGATGCGAGGGCAACACATGAGGAGTCGAACTTCAACGGATCGTAACTTTTGACTCAGGAATCAGAACGAGGCAAGGTTGGATGCGTTTCGAAGCTCTTTCATAGACCTTTATTCGGTATCGGGTAAAACCTATACCGACCCACTTTCGGCTCTATCTGACATCGATTAGTGCTCTGTCTGCATCTCTAAATTTATTTTTTACTATTTATTGATGCAGGGGCAACACATTAGTCGAACTTCAACAGATCATAACTTTTGACTCGGGAATCAAAACGAGACATGGTCGGACGTGTTTCGAAGCTATTTCAGAGATCTTTATTTGGTACCAAGTAAAACCCGTACCTACCCACTTTCAACCCTATCCGACATCGTTTAGTACCCCGTCCCATCTCTAAATTTATTTTTTACTATTTACTTATGCAGGGGCAACATATAAGGAGTCAAACTCCAACGGATCATAACTTTTGACTCAGAAATCAGAACGAGGAACAATCAAATGTGTTTCGAAGCTCTTTCAGAGACCTTTATTCGGTATTGGGTAATACAGATACCAGCCCACTTTCGGCCCCATCCGACATTGTTTAGTGCTCTGTTCGCATCTCTGAACTTATTTTTTTACTATTTACTGATGTAGAGACAACACATTAGGATCGAACTTTAACGGGTCAAAACTTTGACTCAGGAATCAGAACGAGACACGGTCGAATGCGTTTCGAAGCTATTTCAGAGACCTTTATTTGATATTGGGTAAAACCTGTACCGGCCCACTTTTGAACCCATCCGACATCATTTAGTGCCCCGTCCGCATCTTCAAACTTATTTTTTACTATTTACTGATGCAGGGACAACACATGAGGAGTTGAACTTTAGTGGATCATAACTTTTCACTCGGGAATCAGAACAAGGTACGGTTAGATGCGTTTCGAAGTTCTTTTAGAGTCCTTTATTCGATACCGAGTAAAACTTGCACAGACCCACTTTCAGCTTCATCCAATATCGTTTAGTGCTCCATCCGCATCTCCAAACTTATTTTTTACTATTTACTGATGCAGGGGCAACACATGACGAGTCGAATTTCAACGGGTCATAACTTTTGACTCGAGAATCAGAATGAGACACGATCGGATGCGTTTCGAAGCTCCTTTAAAGACCTTTATTCGGTATCTAATAAAATCTGTACCGGTCCACTTTAGGCCACATCTGATATCGTTTAATACTCCGTCCGCATATTCAAACTTATTTTTTTTATTTGCTAATGCAGGGGCAACACATGAGGAGTCGAACTTCAACGGATCGTAACTTTTGACTCGTGAATCAGAACGAGGCAGGTCGGATGTGTTTCGAAGCTCTTTTATATACCTTTATTCGGTAGCGAGTAAAACCCGTACCAACCCACTTTCGGCCTCATCAGACATCGTTTAGTGGCCCGTTCGCATCTCTGAACTTATTTTTTACTATTTACTTATGCAGGGGCAACACATGAGGAGACAAACTTCAACGAGTCATAACTCTTGACTCGGAAATCAGAACAAGGCACGGTCCGATGCGTTTCGAAGCTCTTTCAGAGACCTTTATTCGGTTCCGAGTAAAATCCATACTGACCCACTTTTGAACCCATCCAACATCGTTTAGTGCCCCGTTCGCATTTTCAAACTTATTTTTTTACTATTTACTGATGTAGGGGCAACACATGACTAGTCAAACTTCAACGGGTCATAACTTTTGACTCGAGAATCAGAATGAGGCACGATCGGATGCGTTTCGAAGCTCTTTTAGAGTCCTTTATTCGGTAACGGGTAAAACTCGTATTAACCTACTTTTGGCCCCATCTGACATCGTTTAGTGGTCCGTCTGTTTCTCAAAATATATTTTTTACTATTTACTGATTTAGGGGCAACATATAAGGAGTTGAACTTCAACAGGTCATAACTTTTGGCTAGAGAATCATAACAAAGCCATGGTTGGATGTGTTTTGAATCTCTTTAGAGACCTTTATTCGGTACTGGGTAAAACCTATATCAGTCTACTTTCGACCCCATTCAACATCGTTTAGTGGTCCGTCCATACTCCGAGCTTATTTTTTACTATTTACTGATGCACGGATAACACATGAGGAGTCGAACTTCAACGGGTCATAATTTTTGACTCAAGAATCAGAACGAGACACGGTCGGATGCGTTTCGAAGCTCTTTCAGAGTCCTTTATTCGATACTAGATAAAACCCATATCGGCCCACTTTTAGCTTCATCGGACATCGTTTAGTGGTCCATGTGTATTTCAAAATATATTTTTTACTATTTACTGATGTAGGGGCAACACATGAGGAGGTGAACTTCAACGGGCCATAACTTTTGGCCCCATTCGGTAAGATGCATTTTGAAGCACTTTCAGAGAGCTTTATTCGGTACCAGGTAAAACTCATATTGGGTAACTTTTGGCCCCATTCGATATCGTTTAGTGCTCCATCCTCATCTCCGAATTTATTTTTTTACTATTTACTGATGTAGGGGAAATACATGAGGAGTCAAACTTCAACGCGGCATAACTTTTGGCTCGAGAATCAGAACGAGGCACGGTCAGATCCCTTTCGAAGCTCTTTCAGAGTCCTTTATTTGGTACCAGGTAAAACCCATACCGGCCCACTTTCGGCCCCATCCGACATTGTTTAGTGCTCCGTCTGCATCTCTGAACTTATTTTTTTATTGATACAAGAGCAATACATGAGGAGTCAAACTTCAACGGGTCATAACTTTTGACTCGGGAATCAAAACGAGGCATAGTTGGATGCGTTTCGAAGCTCTTTCATAGATCTTTATTTGGTACTGGGTGAAACCCATATCGGCCCACTTTTGGCCCATCCAACATCATTTAGTACTCCGTCCTCATCTCTGAACTTATTTTTTACAATGTACTGATGTACACATGAGGAGTCAAAATTCAACGGATCATAACTTTTAACTCGGGAATTAGAACGAGGCACGGTCGGAGGCATTACCAAGCTCTTTCAGAGACCTTTATTTGGTACAGAGTAAAATCCATACCGACCCACTTACGGCCCCATCCAACATTGTTTAGTGCTCCGTCCCCATTTTTGAACTTATTATTTACTATTTACTCATGTTGGGCAACACATGAGGAGTCAAACTACAACGGGTCATAACTTTTGACTCAGCAATCAGAATGAGGCATGGTCGGATGTGTTTCGAAGCTCTTTCAGAGACTTTTATTTGGTTCTGGGTAAAAATTGTATCGGCTAACTTTCGACCCCATCTGACATCGTTTAGTGCTCCATCTGCATCTCTGAACTTATTTTTTACTATTTATTGATGTAGGGGCAACACATGAGGAGTCAAACTTCAACGGGTCATAACTTTTGACTCGAAAATCAAAATGAGGCACGATCGGATGCGTTTCAAAGCTCTTTTAGAGACCTTTATTGGGTACCGAGTAAAACCCATACCGACTAACTTCCAGCCCCATCGGATATTGTTTAGTGCTTTGTCCAGATCTCAGAACCTATTTTTTACTATTTACTGATGCAGGAATAACACATGAGGAGTCGAACTTTAAAGGGTCATAATTTTTGACTCGAGAATCAGAACGAGGCACGGTCAAATGGGTTTCGAAGCTCTTTCAGAGACCTTTATTCAATATCGAGTAACAACTGTACCGGCCCACTTTCGACCCCATCCAACATCGTTTGGTGCTCCATCCGCATCTCTGAACTTATTTTTTAATATTTACTGATGCAGGGGCAACATATGAGGAGTCCAACTTCAACGGGTCGTAACTTTTGACTCAGGAATCATAACGAGGCACGATCAGATGCGTTTCAAAACTCTTTCAGAGATCTTTATTCGTTAATTGGTGAAATCCATATCGGCTCACTTTCTGCCCTATCCGATATTATTTAGTGCATCGTCCACATCTCTAAACTTATTTTTTACTATTTTCTGATGTAGGGGCAACACATGAGGAGTCGAACTTAAACGGGTCATAACTTTTCACTCGAGAATTAAAATGAGGCACAGTCAGATGCGTTTCGAAGCTCTTTCAAAGACATTTATTTGGTACTTGGTAAAACTCATATAGGCCCACTTTCGGCCCCATCCAACATCGTTTAGTGCTCCGTCCGTATCTTTGAACTTATTTTTTACTATTTACTCATGTAGGTGCAACACATGAGGAGTCAAACTACAACAGATCATAACTTTTGACACTGGAATCAGAATGAGGTACAGTTGGATGCGTTTCAAAGCTCTTTTAGAGACCTTTATTTGGTGCTGGGTAAAATCCGTACTGGCTAACTTTCGGCCCCATCCGACATCGCTTAGTGCCCCGTCCGCATCTCTGAACTTATTTTTTATTATTTACTGATGCAGGGGCAATACATGTGAAGTCAAACTTAAATGGGTTGTAATTTTTGACTCGAGAATCAAAATGCGGCACAGTCAGATGCATTTTGAAGCTATTTCAGAGACATTTATTCGGTACCGAGTAAAACCCATATTGATTCACTTTCGGCCCCATCTGATATCGTTTAGTGCTTCGTCTGCATCTCTGAATTTATTTTTTAATATTTACTAATGCAAGGGCAACACATGAAGAGTCAAAGTTCAACGGGTCATAACTTTTGACTCGGGAATCAGAATGAGGCACGATCAGATGTGTTTCGAAGCTCTTTCGGATACCTTTATTTGGTACCAGGTAAAACCCATACCGGCTAACTTTTGGCTCCATCCAACATCATTTAGTGCTCCATCTGCATCTCTGAAGTTATTTTTTACTATTTACTGATGCAGGGGCAACACATGAAGAGTCAAACTTCAACGGATCATAAATTTTGACTCTGGAATCAGAACGAGGCATGGTCAGATGCGTTTTGAAGCTCTTTCAGAGACCTTTATTTAGTACTTGGAAAAACTGATACAGGCCCACTTTCGGCCCCATCTAAAATCGTTTAGTTCTTCGTTCGCATCTTTAAACTTATTTTTTACTATTTACTTATGCAAGGGCAACACATGAGGAGTCGAACTTCAACGGATCATAACTTTTGACTCGAGAATCAGAATGAGACACGGTGGGATGTGTTTCAAAGCTCTTTCAAAGACCTTTATTTAATTTTGGGTAAAACCCATACCATCTCACTTTCAGCCCCATCTAACCTCGTTTAGTACTCTGTCCGCATCTCTGAACTTATTTTTTACTATTTACTGATGCAGGGACAAGACATGAGGTGTCAAACTTCAACGGATCATAACTTTTGACTTGGGAATCCGAACAAGGCACGGTCAGATGCGTTTCAAAGTACTTTCAAAGACCTTTATTTGGTACCAGGTAAAACCCATACCGGCCCACTATTGACCCCATCCAACATCGTTTAGTGCTCCATCCTACATCTCTGAACTTATTTTTTACTATTTACTGGATGCAGGAGCAACACATGAGGAGTGGAACTTCAACGGGTCATAACTTTTGACTCAAGAATCAGAACAAGGCACGGTCGAATGCGTTTCGAAGCTCTTTCAGAGCCCTTTATTCGGTACAGGTAAAACCCGTACCACCTAACTTTCGGCCCCATCTGACATCGTTTAGTGCTCTGTCCGCATCTCTGAACTTATTTTTTACTATTTACTGATGTAGGGGCAACACATGAAGAGTCAAACTTCAACGGATCATAACTTTTGACTCAAGAATCAGAACGAGGCACGGTCAGATATGTTTCAAAGCTCTTTCAGAGACCTTTATTCGGTATTGGGTAAAACCTGTACTGGCCCACTTTTAACCCCATCTAACATCGTTTAGTGCTCCATCCGCATCTTCAAACTTATTTTTTACTATTTACTAATGCAGGGGCAACACATGAGGAGTCGAACTTCAACTAGTTGTAACTTTTGACTCGGGAATCAGAACGAGGCACGGTCAGATGCGTTTCGAAGCTCTTTCAGAGACCTTTATTTGCTATCTAATAAAATCCATACCGGCTAACTTTCAGCCCCATCCGACATCATTTAGTGCTCCATCCGCATCTCTAAACTTATTTTTTACTATTTACTGATGCAGGGGCAACACATTAAGAGACGAACTTCAACGGATCATAACTTTTGACTCTGAATCAAAATGAGGCACAATCAGATGCGTTTCGAAGCTCTTTCAGAGACCTTTATTCGATACAGGGTAAACGGCCCACTTTCGGTCCCATCAGATATCGTTTAGTGCTCTATCTGTATCTCTGAACTTATTTTTACTTTTACTGATGCAGGGGCAACACATGAGGAGTCGGAGTTCAACGGGTCATAACTTTTGACTCGAGAATCGGAACGAGGCATGGTCAGATGCGTTTCGAAGCTCTTTCAGAGACCTTTATTTCCTACCAGGTTAAACCCATACCAGCTAACATTGGCCCCATCGACATCGTTTAGTACTCTCATCTGCATCTTCGAACTTATTTTTTACTATTTATTGATACAACAACAATACATGAGGAGTGGAACTTCAACGGGTCGTAACTTTTGACAGAACAAGGTCGAGATGCGTTTCGAAGCTCGTTCAAAGACCTTTATGTTAGTGTAGGAAGCACTAGCAGCACCTAAGTTTTGATTATGGAACTAGGATCAAGTTAAGTATATGGTTTGGCTAACCAGGTTGAATTGAGATTACAGGAAACAGGTAAAGTCCTAGTGCTGCTAGGCATAAAGTATTGGCAGAGTCAAAGTGCACCTGAAGGACTAGACTTGGTCAGGAGGACCAAGTTGCAGTAGAAGAATGGACTGATCAGGAGGATCAGTTGCGTCAAGCCCTAGGGGGCAACGACAGAGCCGATCAAAAGTCCAACGGGTCAGAAGGACTAGGTTGGCATCAGGTAAATTCTCCCGAGGGGAGTGGGTGAGGACGCGTTTCTATGAGAAACAGTAGGTGCCGGTTCAACCCAGGATCTCACCGGAGATCCGAAGTTAAGACTCGAAGTTGGTTCGGTGAACCGACTTGCTCCTTTACATGTTATATTTGAGCTAACTTGTTGTGCAGGAAGGAAAAGCTCGATGAAAGCCAACTCCGGACGAAAAACTTGATTTTTCGAGTTCTGGAGTCGACCCAGATGGGCTCTGGAGTCGACTCCAGTCGAATCAGCTCGAATTCGGAAGTCACCGCGTTGAGTTTTCCGCCAGATCAGCCTGGAGTCGACTCAGGTGAGGTTTTAGAGTCGACTCAGGTTAAAAACTTATCACCGCTGTCGCCACCGCGATTGGAGTAGACCCAGAACGGGATCAGAGAGACTCAGGAGGGATAAGCGACGAAAGCGATAAAGTTTTATCTGCACATCAGCTGGAGTCGACCCAGATGGCAATCTAAGTCGACTCAGGTTGACTATAAAAGGAGCCCACGACTAGCCTTCGTACACAACACTTTTAACTACTCCTTCGCTCGTTCTCGTGACTCCCAAGCGCTCCAAACTCGACGTCGGTGCTGTAGGATCGAAAACACGCTAGAGGGGGGGTGAATAGCGTAAACGTTGGGCCTTGCATTGCTGTGAACCAAGTAAAACAAACGAGTCATTTCCTTTCTGCACTTAGTTTCGCTGCTTGGTTTTTCCGCTCCGCTTCCGCACTCGGATTTATTCAAAAAATTGCAAACACGCTATTCACCCCCCCCCCTCTAGCGTGTTTTCGATCCTACAATTAGTATCAGAGCGGGGTCTCTTGAAAACAGTGCAACCACTGATTCAAGACAGTTTTTCGAAGTAGTTTTTTCGGTCATATTTTTTTCTATTCTCCCGCACTACTAATCCAAGACCAAGTCTTGGAATTTCTCTTTTTCTATTTTTTTGTGCAAAAATCAATGGCCCAACAAGAAGGCTCAAGCACCGCAAGGCCGCCTCTGTTTTCGAGTGATGATTTTCCATACTGGAAAATCAGGATGGAATGTCACCTGAAAACCCAAGTAGAGATGTGGATCATCATCCAGACGGGATTCACAATCCCAACTGGTAATGATGGAAACCACTCTCTTGCGAGCTGTGGGACAATGCTACTATGAGGAAGATTGAGGCAGATGCAAAAGCCACCAAAACGCTCCGCTTACCAAGGTGGAACTAAACCGAGTCAGACCAATCAGCAGTGCCAAGGATCTTTGGAACAAGTTGATCGAACTTCACGAAGGCACCTCCGACACCAAGGTAAGCAAGCGCGATTTATTAATTAATAAATTATATAACATGAAAATGCTAGAAGGAGAATCGGCAAGCGGCCTACACGCAAGAATAAAGGACATCCTCAACGTCCTACACTCGATAGGAGAACAAGCCGACAACCGTGACATTATAAGGTACACACTTAAGGCATTTCCCGGAATACCTTTCAATGGTAGATGCCTATAAAGTTTCCAGGGATCTGAACAAAATTAAATTAGATGAATTATTCAAGTGCTTTTAGTTCAGAAAATGTTCCGGAACAAATGGGGAGTTCGTCGATCAGAGATCAAGAATGTCGTGAACACATCGAAGCAGCCAGCCACCGGAAAACAAGATTCGAAGTGCTACGGCTGCGGGAGAAGAGGGCACTTTCGCCGACTGCCCGCGAAAGGACCAAAAGATAAAACGGAAAGTTCTCAAAGCTACATGGGACGAGTTCGCAACGCTGCTACTCCAAGGCCCACGGTCCTTGATCATTTACGTTGGGCAATCCACTAACTCACTTGCCCCTGTCCGGCAGCAAGTGTATCGAAAGTTCGAGTACAAAACCGATTACAATAATAATATAACTTAAAGTACAAATAAATCTTTTGTTACCAAATGTTCGCTCCCCGGAAGTTGAATTCGGCGTCTCGGTGTTAAGAACGGTTGCTTGAGGCAGGCACAGCACTGACGTCGAAGTTGGAAGGCTCGGGAGTCGCGGGAACGGAGTTCGGAAGCGTTGGAATGGAATACTTTGGCTGCTGCTCGCGAAGGCCTTATATAGCCGACCTGGGTCGACTCAGATCGCAATCTTGGTCGATTCCAGCTGATGTGACAGATAAAACTTTATCAGCTTCGTCGCTTATCCCTCCTGAGTCGACTCTGATCCCGTTCTGGGTCGACTCCAGTCGCGGTGGCGGCTGCGGCGATAACTTTTTGACCTGAGTTGACTGAGAAGCTTTCCTAGGTCGACTCCAGGCTGATCTGGCGGAGACCTCGACGCGCTGACTTCCGGAATTGTGCTGATTCGGCTGGAGTAGACTCCAGAGCCCATCTGGGTTGACTCCTGACCCGAAAAACTAAGTTTTTCGTCCGGAGTTAGCTTTCGACGGGCTTTTCCTTCCGGCACAACAAGTTATCTCAAATATAACATGTAAAGGAGTAAGTCGGTTCACTGAACCAACTTCGAGTCTTAACTTCGGATCTCCGGTGAGACCATGGGTTAGACTGGCGCCTACTGTTCCTCGTAGGAACTCGTCCTCACCCACTCCCCTCGGGAGAATTTACCTAATGCCAACCAAGTCCTCCTGATCCGTTGGACTTTTGCTTGGCTATGTCGTTGCCCCCCAGGACTTGAACGCAACTGATCCTCCTGATCAGTCCATTCTTTTCTGCAACTTGGTCCTCCTGACCAAGTCCAGTTCATCTGCAACTTGGTCCTCCTGACCAATTCCAGACTTGTGCCTGGTGCACTTTGACTCTGCCAAGTCTTCATGCCTAGCAGCACTAGGACTTTACCTATTTTCTGCACACTCAATTCAGCCTGGTTAGCCAAACCATATAGTTAACTTGATCCTAGCTCCATAATCAAAACTCAGGTTTGATCTGCTAGTGCTTCCAACTAAGTCAAAGTTGTTATTCCTAGGGTACCACATTCCTACAGTTAAGGTTCCTTTGATATATCTTAGTATTCTTTTAACTGCGATTAAATGTGATTCTTTAGCATTTGCTTGGTACCTAGCACATATACCTACTGCAAATAATATATCAGGTAGGCTTGCAGTTAGGTAAAGTAGACTTCCAATTATACTCCTATAGTATTTTAAGTCAACTTGTTTTCCATTTGGGTCACTATCTATGTTACAATTTGTTGCAATTGGTTGTTGGTGCAAGATGCACTAAGATCTTGCCTAGAGTTTCGATGTTTGACAATACACCTAAGTCTGGTCTGTTTGACCAAGGGTTGATCCAAATAGGACTTGATGTTTGGATGTGTAGAAGTGAGGGAGAAGGCCTAGTCGGTTAGACTAGGCAAGGGAAGTCCTGATCTGGACGATCGGGCAAGGAAAGTCCTGGTGAGTGAAGCTGGGCAAGGGAAAGTCCTAGTTGTAGGCTAGGCAAAGGGAAGTCCTGATTTGGAGAATCAGGCTGAAGTCTTGGCAGAGTCAACGTGCACCAGGTAGAGTCTGGACTTGGTCAGGAGGACCAAGTTGCAGTAGAGAGCTGGGCCTGGTCAGGAGGACCAAGCTGCAGCTGAGGGCTGGACTGATCAGGAGGATCAGTTGCAGTACAAATCCTGGGGGGCAAGGACAGAGCCGAGCACAAGTCCAACAAGTCTGGAGGACTTGGTTGGCATAAATTCTCCTGAGTGGAGTGGGTAAGGACACGTTCCCAGAGTGGAACAGGAGGCGTCAGACTAACCTAGGATTTCGAGAGAAATCTGAACTTAGACTCACAAGGTAAAGTTAGGTTTGCTTCTTTACATGCATGCTGATTTTTTCAGGAACTATAATGCAGGCTGAACTTCAAAAGGCCATAACTTTTGACTCGGGTCTCAAAATGAGGTAAACTCAGATGCGTTGGAAACCTCTTTTAGAGATCTACAAAAAAGCTTTTTTGAGTTTTCTTGAATTCCGGCTGGAGTCGACCCAGAATGCCACTTGAGTCAACCCAGGCAGTAGATAACGACAAGAATGAAGTTTTATCTGCCACGTCAGCTGGAGTCGACCCAGATTGGCATCTGAGTCGACTCAGGAGCATTATAAAAGGTCGTGAACGTGCAGAAGCAATTCAATTAAAGCCAAAAAGTTCAATTATTGGTGTTCCTGAACGCGATCGAGGTCAGACACGTGCAACCGGGGAAGATCCAGGAGGAGTGTGGAGCGCTCGGTCTTCCAGATCGGCGGCTATTATTTGGTTAACTTTTTCTTACTAGTCTTTTCTGTATTCATCTTAGGATCGTCCCGGTGCAATATACGTGTTTACACATTTCATAAAATGTACACAGTGGAAATAAAATAATAATAATTAATACTAATTATTACAACACACACATGCATAGTCAGAAAATAACAAGTACAAGACATGGCAGAAATTTTAAAATTTTACAGAATAATAAATTATTCTACGCGTACCTGGCGTATGACGTTAAGCGGAAAGGGCATCAATCGCACGATCCTCGTCGGAGTCCCGCCTCTACTGGTGATCCATGCGAAGTGATCTTCAGGACGGCTTCCAAAGCCTCAAGTCGTGTTACAGTCTTCGGTACTAGCCGACGAGCAGTAACGGTCGATACGAGAGAAAACTCCTAATATCGAAAACACGCAACAACACACGTCGCGATCGTTTCTGGGGCTTTCTAACTATCATCGGGAATCAAATTTTCGAACAATAAAGAAATAAGAAAACCAGGAGGAATAATTTTCAAAAGAATGGAAAAACACTCTGTCGGCACACGGCAAAACCCTAATGGCTACCCGCGATCTCGGAAGTCGCAACTCCTCCGTCCAACAAAGAACTCCGCGGAAGCTCCTCCAGCGAATGGTTCGATGGCAGCAATAGGGCTGAACAAGGACTCCAATGGCGGCAGCACCCCAATCCCCGGGGAACCCTAATCCGGTGGTGGCAAAGGGGCAGTCCGGCGGTGGCGGTGACAATGGGAAAATTCCGGCGCCAATAGGAGAGGAAGGGAAGAGAGGGCTACTGATGCTCGGCTTCTTCTCCGGCAGACGACTTCTCCAGCGATCGGCAGAGGGCAAAAAAGCTCCGGCATACTTGGTGGCGGCGAAGGAAGGAGCAGAAGAAAGACATGACTAGGATTTTCTGCGAGTGCTTTTTTTCAAACCTCTGCCCTCTCCCCTTCTTATACTTGCGGCCGATGCGAGGAAAGCGCCGCCAAAACCGGAACCGTGACAAAAAGGTTCCGGTTGCAGTAGACGCGGAGCGTTGCGTGAGAAGAAATCGCAGTCACGAGAAGGAAATCGCGCGTGGGCCAGGCCGAAGGAAGGAGAAAAATTGGGTTTTAGGGTTGAACCGGGCCTGGACTGAACCGGATCAGGGTTACTGTAGCAGACCGGTTTAATTTTGGTTCGTTTGGTTCAATGACCAAACGATCTCCGATTTGACCCAAATAAGTTTTGTTCGATTCGTCTTCACAAGACAAATCTTCTCATCCCTTTTATTTTACCAAAATAATTTCCATTATAAACCAAACTAAGTTGGTTCAATTTGGTTCAACATCAAATCATTTGGTTCAATAACCAAGCCTTTTCTGATTTGAACCAAACCAATTTTTCTTGTTGTTTGGTCCAACCAAACTAACATTCTCTCAATCTGAGAATCAAATTCTCAAACTCATTTTAAGTCCTTTAGAAAACTTCTAGTGTGTGTGACCCAATAGGTTCTCAATTATGTTGGTCGTCCGTAATTAACCATTAATTGTGAAACGATCATGAGTGACACCTAGTAGTACATCATGATCCCCAATTGATTGAAAAATCAACGATTAATTTCAGAATAATTTCTAAACCTTTCAGCAGCTTTAATAAATGTGTCATCGTTCCTTTCACTGTCTTATACCCGCTTGGTTCAGGACATGGTCTATATGTGTCAGTCCCCACTAGGCTGACTACGTCACATCTAGCCCAAGCTCCTTTCTTGTCCTGTGGATTCAAGTTACTTGTACATGTGTCCAAGAGTGTCATACTCTTGATATGTGTTGCTTTAGCCAAAGACTTCCAATAACAATCCTAACAAGCGGGCCGCAGGGTATACGTCTCTTTTTACAAAGAGTGGTGAATCTTTTATGGGTTATTCAAACACCTTCGGGCACTTCGACATACCCAATCATCCTGGGTCCACACCTCATCAGAGATGTCTGTTTAAGATGTCAAAGTATAAGCCTCCATGACCAAGGTTACTTGAATACCGCAAGTCTAAGGAAACTCGCACTTAAGCTGCATTGAGATCTTCATTGACATATGTATAAGAACCATATGAAGTCTCAAGGCAGGTCACTCCAATGAACTGATTACCTTTAACCAGCATCTACATTTAACTCTCAACATCCAATGTCTCTAGCTAGTGAGAACAGCTGCTTGTCAAACCAAGGAGTTTAAACCTGCTAGTCTTAACAGAATCGATGACGTCCACATTCATCAATTCATCGATTAGGGATAATTCTAATACATTCATAATTACACATGTAGAGATACTCACCAGTTGTGATCCAATCATAAATTCTCTAATGCTATGAATCGTATTGTAGATATTCAGTAAATAAGTTTAAGATCCAATCAAACGTAAGAAAATACACACTTAAATAGTGAATTTTATTTATTATTAAATAAATTAATAATACAACCATAAAGCATTTGCCTTAGAACACCTCTTAAACATAACAGATTCTCTCATCTCTATCATGGAGAACCTTTTGGATAATCATAATTTAACTGATTGTAGAAGAAGCACATCGTTTCCTATTAGTAATATGTCATCAACATATAACACCAAGAATACAATCACACTCCCACTAACCTTCTTGTACAAACAGAGCTCGTCAGGATTTTATGAGAAATCAAACTCTTTGATTACCTCATCAAAATGGATATTCTAACTCCTAAATGTTTGCTTCAATCCATAAATAGATTGTTAAAGCTTGCATATTTTATTTTTATCGACGGATATGAAACATTCGGGTTGTATCATATACACATCCTCAAACAAATTCCTGTTAAGGAAAGCTATTTTCATATCCATCTGTCATACCTCATAATCATAATGAGCATCTATGGCAAGGAGTATTTGAATGGATTTAAGCATAAATACTGGTGAAAAAGTTTCATCATAGTTAATGTCTTGCTTCTCATGATATCCTTTCGCCACTAATCTAGCTTTATAGGTAATCATATACCGTCTATGTCAGTTTTCTTCTTGAAAACCCACTTGCACCCAATGAGCTTAATGCCCTCAGGTGGGTCCACCATGTTCCAGATTTGATTTTCATATATAGAATCTATTTTCGACTTCATAGTTGTTAACCACTTATCCCTTTTCAAACTTTTCAAAACTTCTTCATAATTAGTAGGTTCCTCATCTTTAATGAGTAACACGTTTTTTTATTCACTTACGAGAAATCCATATCTATTTGGAATATTGCGTGTCCTATTGGATTTCTGAAGAGGTTGTGTCTCTAAAGGTTCATTCGATGGCTCATCACTATGAGTAATCGGTTGTGGTTCTTAACTAGGTGTCTCATCAATATCTATTTGAGTCTTTTAAACTTCACTATGTTCGACTCTACTCCCACTGTTTTCTTGCAAGAGAAACTCTTTCTCTAGGAACACAGTATATCTTGAAACAAACACTTTTTATTCCATAGGAGGATAGAATTGGCAATCTCTCATTTCCTTAGTGTATCTAATAAATAGAAAATTATTAAATTTAGCTTCTAGCTTATCTAACACCGTCCTCTTCACATAAGTAGGACAATCTCATATCTTCAAGTAAGATAAGTGAAGTTTCTTACCATTCCATAGCTCATTTGCAATAGCAGAGACAACCTTGGTTGGGACTCTATTTACCATGATCTAGGAAGATTTACATGATTCATTATTGACCTCACAATGTCTAACACGGTAAGGTTTCGTGATGTGGACCAAGGAAGGGATACAAGCTTACAAGACAAAGCCAAGGAGGAAGAGGCATTGAAGGGAATAGGAGGACCCATGGAAAGATCCAAGACTAAGAGAATGAAGCAAGCTTTAGAAGGCTTAATAATCGAGCTCAAGGAAAAGGAGGATCAATGCACAATGGAGGCAACAACTAAATGGATCACATTCCTTCAACTTGAAAGTGAAATTGAGCCAACATGAAGACAAAACTTGAAGGCCCAAATCTACATGATCCAAGATGCATTTAAGGGCTACAAGTGTCCAATTTTCATAGGTATTTTTTTGGAAAATTTTCTAAAGTGACTTTTGATGTCTTTTGGTGGGTTTTTAATGCTTTTTGGGAGTTCCTAAGCTAGTATTAGGGAATTGTGGGAAATAAATATCATGCATGCATGCATGCATGATAATGGTGCATAATTAGTGCCTAGTGGGTCTTAGTGGATATTAAAAGCTTAGTGGGAAGTGTGGTAGAGGTTAATGTTTCAACCTCCGCTAAGTATATATATATAGAAGAACTCTTGTATGGCTAAGGCATGTTGAGTTTGAATGAAATTAGAGTTTTCTCTATTGTGAGAGCTTCCTTGTGGTTCTTAGGCAAAGAACTAATCTTGATCTTATCAAGGTAACTTGTGACGATCAAAACCCCCATGACTTATCACTCACCTTCTCATCTTTCTTGAGTGTGGCGTCAATATCCTTCCCTACATCTGAATATCAAGGCGATCCGTTCCAAGGTACTTATCATTTCGCCTCTCAGATACACTATTATGATGAGGTGTATACGGTGGAGTCCATTGGGATATTTGTCCCTTAGATAATCTTGAAACTCTTGACTTAAATATTCATACCTTGATCAAATCAAAATATCTTAATATTTTTGTCAAGTTGTTTCTCTACTTCATTTCTGAATTCTTTGAACTTTTCAAAGACCTCAAATTTATACTTCATTAAATATACACATCCATATCGTGAATGATCATCGATAAAGGTAATGAAGTAGCTGTAACCTCCTTGTACTTGAGTTGACATTGGACTGCATACATCAGTATGTACAAGGTCAAGTAACTTTTCAACTAGTTTTCTCTTTCCAGTAAAGGGTAATTTAATCATCTTGTCCTTTAAGCATGATTCACATGTATCAAATGGATCTAATTTAAATGATTTTAAACTACCAACCTTTTGGAGTTTAGACATGCATTTCTTGCTTATATGACCAATACGATAATGCCACAAATAGAAGGTTAACGAATCATCCTTTCGAGCACGCTTGTTGCTCGTTTCAATATTGAATGTGTTGTTGAAATTATCTAACATGTATATACCATTATATAGCATTTTAGTTTCATAAAGAATTTCATTTAAAGTTATATAACAACAATTGTTACTAAAAGTCAAACGAAAACCTTTTCTATTTAAACAAGAAATAGAAATAATGTTCTTTATTAAAGCAGGAACATAATAACAGTTTTCCAATTCTAAGACAAATCCACTAGGAAGATTCAATAAATACGTCCCAATGGCCACAACTGTAACCTTTGCTCCATTACTAACGCGTAAGCTTGAATCTCCTTTGATGAGTGTTCTACTATTCCTTGTAGGATCGTTGAGAGCGCTAGAGGGGGTGAATAGCGCTTTCGTAGCATTTTTTTTAATTTCGTAAAATACTCATAAATCTTTGTGATTAGAGAAACGTAGAATGCAACGTAATAATAAAGGACACAAAGAAAGAACACATTGATATTTACTTGGTTCATAGCCACAAGCTGCTACTCCAAGGCCCACGAACAAATGGCAATCAATTATATAACTCTTCTCTTACGAGAGAAGTTAGCGATTACAAAATCTAGGATCGGTAACAATGATACCGTCCTAATAAAAATTAAGTACAAAACACAATTATCGAAAGAGTGAAGATGTCGACTTCTTGTGCTGCTCTTCGATGTTACGACAATGTTCTTGGTTGATGCTTTCCGTGCAGATGGTCGTCGCTTGTCTGTAGAATGGTTCTCCAAGGGGTCTCCCTCAAGGCTATTTTATTAGTCTTTTCGGGCGCCTGTAAGCCTTTTTGGGCACTTGGAAGCCTTTCCATGACCCCTCCACGCTATCCGTCGATCCACCATCAGCGTTATAAACTCGGCACTCCCAGGCACTTGTATCCCTTTCTAGGCACCTCTATGCGGACGTGGAGGTTTCGGATGAACCTTTGACTTCCTGGCCCTGACCTTGGCTTGGCTGAAGCCCTTCTCGATAAGAATACGGTCGACCTACGGTACCGGCAGCATTCAAGGTCATAGCCCTTTCCTCAAGATCATATTCTCTCAACCTCCCGAACGGTCTCAATGGGAAAGCGATCCAATCATTCCATAAGAGAAGTGAGAACGAGAAGTTCTTCGTTCAATAGGACCGACCCGTTGGTAACGCCTATCCAGATCCAAGGCGCTTGGAACCAATCTAGGTGCTAGGAAGCTGAGATGTCCCAACCGCTGGGACTCTGCCACCTCACTGCTTCGCTGGCCCCCGTTTCACTGATGTCCAGTTGCCTAGAACCCTATCCAGGCGTTTGGAGTTCGATCGCTTGGATCCAGATAAGGGAGCCCGAACACAAAGTTCCAGCCCCTCCTTTTTTGCATTACAATTTAGCAAAAAAAGCAAAGTATAACAAAAAAGTTAAACAATTTGTCAACTATTTTAGTCTTGACTTCAAATTTCCAATGAAATCCTGGGTCAGACCGACGCCTACTATTTCTTTAATTGGAACGCGCCCTCACCCACTCCACTTAGGAGAATTTACCTTTTATTAATCAAGTCCTCCAAACTTATTGAACTTTTGCTTAGCCTTGATCCTCGACCCTCAAAATTTTCTGCTAGACATCTGATCCACCTTTCATACCTAGACTTCCACTGCTAGACATCTGATTCACTTGACCTGCTTAGACTTCCATCTGGTCTACTTAATCTGTCAAGTCTTTCTGCCTAGTCCTCCCCTAACTCTCCAAGTTTGCCTAGCCTCCAACCAGGACTTCGGATGTGAACCCAAAGAGAAATTTCTCAGGAACCCACAACTAATTGAAGAAAGAAAGAAGGGAGAATCTAAATCGATAAGAAGGATGAATAGAACCTTGACCCGATACTTAAGAAAGTCGAACCTTCGTATAGAGGAAGAGGGAAAATGCCACAACCTTAGGATGGAGGTTGATAAGTCTTTGAACGCCATAAGGGAATGCCTTGATAAGTTCTAGTTCAATGAAGAACCAACAAGTGAGAGCCTCACCATGCTTTAGATTGAAACTATGTCAAAAGTTATATGTGTGGCCGTCACCCACTTTATTTATAGCTATAGGGTGACTTAAAAACCCTAAAAGGCCAAAAGGAAGCCCATTTAGTAAAGGTCTATGTAGACTACTTAGCCATTTTAAGCTTATGGCATCATTACAACCCAAATAAAGCTAGAAATTGAGCCTAAATTGAGCATACATATCTCTACTACATAAACATGAGACTAAGTGACTACTTAAGCCCATCCAAGGCTTGAATTAAGTTGACTAAGCCACATGACTTGCTCTTGGTCAAACCTTCTTCAATTGTAACTTTGGCCTTCACATCTTTAATTAGCACATTAAGTGCTTCCTTCATCTTCTTAGCCTTAGCTTTTGTAATTGGGCCTCCATTGATGCATAATGGATCATCAATAACATCAAGAGTAGCTTGTTGGGCAATTTGTTCACTTGGGTTGACTCCATCAACTTCCACTGCCTAGTCTCTACTAGGACTTCCTGTGTGTAGCATCAACTAGAACTTTCCTGTGTTGTCTGTACACTTAGATCAACTCATTAGTAAACACTACACACTTAACTTGAACCTCTTGCCATTATCAAAACTATGGTTTGATCATCTGGTACTCTCTGTACCAACAATCTCCTCTTTTTTGATTATGACAATCCAATTTTTAAGTTAAGAAAAAATAATAATTGATATTGAGAGAAAACAACTGATTCATGCATGTAATGATGAAATATGTTAATGCAGCATGTAACAATAATTTTTAACTCTCCCTGTTTTCATGACTCCCCTTGAAATTGTACTTGGGTAAATCAACTTTTAAAATTTTATTCTCTCCCTCTCAACTTGATATGGTTTAGTTTTGATTAATTTGATGCAAAATTATTCAAGTCCTTTGTAACTTTTTTTAAAAAAAAACTTTTGATACTTAGTTTTCAAGAAAATATTTGAAATTAATTGAAATTATGTATCTCTTCACCTTTGACATAATCAAAAATAAAAAATATATATAGTTGTGAGTCCAAACATGTTATAATAAAAAAATACTTAGACAAAAAAATTCTTTTTGGGCACGCGTCCAACTTAGATTTTAACTAACTATCAAGGGATCATTCCAGTTAGCCAAGTTAGCCAAGTTTAAGTGTATCATTCCAGTTAGCTTATGTTAAGTAGGAACACTTAACTTGATCCATAGTTTGTGATTATAGCTCAAGCTTTGGTTCGATGCACAAACTTAAGCATCTAAACCTTAAGCTAGAACCCTATGCATCTCACACCATTTTAGGTTTCACAATACACAATCAAGTTATCTAGTATACTTTGTGAGATGCTTAACCTAGATCTATAGGTTCATAATTTCTAGGGGAGAAATATAGACTAAGGCACATTCTTTCTTACTTACTTTTGAAATTCAAAATTTGCAACTAGGTTTTTCAAAAAAATTTAAAATAAACTTTTTAAAATAGTTTTAAAAAACTAAGTAATAATAGATTTAAAAATATGAGTTTTTGAAAATTAAGAAATGTTTTATCTTATTTTACCAAGCACAACCCTAAGTAGACCAATTATGACTGAAATGTAGTAAACTATAATACTAGTAAGCTGAATGTTCAACAAGTTAGTACGAGCCAAAAATAAAAAACTAGATCTACTGGGGAAGTGGCTGAGGATGGGGTAACCTGTCCTTTAGCTCAGTATATCTAGCTCTGCTCTTCTCCTCCTGGCTGGTCATAGATTGATGCAGACTATGAACTGACTCCTCAAGTCTGATAACTTTCTGCTCCAGAGTGATAGGAGGTGGAGGAAGCTGGAGAAGATTGTCTAGGTCAAGGTCATCGTTCTCCTCGACTACTGCGGCTGGTGGCGGCTGAGGCTGGTTCCCTCGTCTCCTAGATAGAACCCCATTCTCTTCAGCAAATGTTGGAATTCGCCACCTCAGTGGCCCCACATGGTCGACCCCATGACCATCTATGAGGAGGTAAATCGAGAAGCTGTAGTTGGCCACGATGGATAGAACCCCATCCTCATCTATATGTACCCCAGCTAATGAAAAACTCTTAAGTCCGAACATGTCAAACTCACTAGCTCATTTGGTGATACAAGGAGTGATGTCAAAATGTCACAACAGGGCATGTGTACCCTCCTGTTGGTGGTAACACTAGATGAAAAAATGATGGCATGAAAAGCATGCAAACTAATGTCTATGTTTAATCTATAAATCAATGTATATAAAAAGAAAACTATGAAATGGTTGCATCTTGGCGACGTCCCTGGTAGTCAAGGGTAAAATGCGTGTCACTAAAACTCTATACAGGACATAATTCTGTACTCTAAGTTTAATGGAAGAGAACTGGGTCACTGTAGGAACCCGCTCTTCTCCAAAGAAATATGAATGCATAAGGTCTAGGGTGATGTGGAAGTAGGGATCCCTAAAAGGTACATCCCTAGGGGGTAGTAGACAAATGAACATAGTGAATGACGTAGTCCTAAGTGCTCTCTAATGATGGTGGGTGATATGGTGATATCCCTCCCTATAACTCTGGTGGAATAGGTCATATCATTGATCTGAACTAGATTATTATACAACTCGGCACATAAACTTGTGTTAACCAGGCTAGTTCAATAAATTAGTTGCTGAAGAACGTAATATGTAATACCCGTAATTTCTGTGATAATTCTGGATAATTATGTATAAAAATGATAGATTAAATTATGTTAAAAAGGATGATTAATAATTATCAATTTAGATTTTAAAAATTTTAATAGGCCTAAAAGAATGCTTCTTGATGGGTTAATTGCTTATAGGCTTTGCTAAAAAAAAAATATATATATGTGGGTGCTAGGGATTGAACCTGGAACCTAATGTGTAGCAATGCCATGTGTTAACCATAGGAGCCAATGAATATTGATTGAGAAAGAAATAAGCGAAATTAATTTGAATACAGAATGATGTCATCTCATTAAATGCAATGAGTTACTTATGGAAAGGTTTGACTTCTTCTCTTTTCTCTCATTTTACCTCAACGAAAATAGGATGAAGAAGGTTTGAATTTCGAAAATGGTGAGGTGGAAGGGGGGGTTACAAGAGGAGGATTTAAACAAGGAAGTTATTAAGAGGAATTTAAAGCAAAGGCTTTAATTTTGAATTTACCTCTTCATTTGGATTTCTTCTCTTCTCTCTATCACCGAAATTATATGTTTTATTTTCATTTTTATTTTGTTTTTTTGATGGTGGCCGAAACATTAAAGGAGGAGAGGGGGTTACATTAGAGGAATTAAGAGGTGAGGGGGTTTCATTAGAGAATTAAAGAGGGGAGGTTTATAACCTTAATTTTCCTTCTTTTCTCTCATTTGCTCTCTCTTTCTTGTTGTTGCCGAAACCTCTCCCCATCCTTGGTGTTTTGCTTGGTGTGGCCGAACACTTTGAAGGCTTCCTCCATCTCCAAGTGTTCAAGGAAGGGTTGGGAAGAAAGGCTAAAGGAAGAGAAAGGGTAAGTTGTTTGCTATAGGTTGGTTTTTTTGGTTCTTGTGTTTTGTTTTCCTTTGGTTCTTTCTTTGGCCGAGACCTAAGAGTGCTCATCACCATCTTTTGTCCAAAATAAAGAGGTGGAACCAAGGGGCTAAAGGGGTTTTGGAGAAAGAAAGAAGAACCTCAAGGAGATAGCAAACAAGAAGTTCTCTTCTTCACTTTTTGTGAGGAAAACCACCTTAAGAATCGTAAGAACAAAGGGTAAATTCCTTCACCCTGTAACATAAGATGTTTTTGATGGTTTCCATGTTTTCTTAAGTTTTTAAAGTTTTTTTCAAAGCAAACACATGAAGAAGTTTTATTTAAATGATTTGATGATAAAGTTCAATATAGGATTCTCTAAAGGTATGATTTGTTATGTATATGTTTTGTGCCATATGTTTATGATGATGTTTAAAAGAACTTGATTTACTTTTCATGGGGTCAAAGAATAGAGATTTATGTGGTAACATGTTTAAGTTTTGGCCAAGGTTGTTAAACATAAAAGATGGCCTAAACTTAACTAAAGGCTTTCCTAGAATTTTTATGTTCCTTTACCATGATGATTTTCTCATGTTTTAAACTAACCTTGCAAGCAAGTATTATGAGATGAGTTTTTTTTAGAATGATGTAAAGTTCATGTGGTTGAAACCTAAGTTTTCATGATGTTAAGTTTCAAATGAAAAAAAAAAAAAACAAAGGTAGTACCTTTAAATGATGTTAGCCTTTACTCATGTGTAGTAAGTTTTGCTTGTATGCTTTGTTGTATGTTTTCTTTTACTAGATCAAAGGTTACATGAAGTTTAAAACCTAGATTCCATGTTTTAGGGTTCGGCCAACATGAAACCTAAAGCCCAAAGTTAGGTTTTATTTAACCAAAGAAGGCTTAAATGAATAAATGATGTTATAGCATGCTTTAGGGGCCATTTGGTTGAATTTTTCCATGATTTTTGGCATTTATAGGGTTCGGCCAGATTGGGTTTTCAAGGGATTTGGTTAAGTTCCAACTTAGCCAAGGCTTGGAAATATGATGTAATACATTCCCATAAAGGTCTAGGGTCTTATGTGGATTGAGTTAAACTAATACATGGACTCTTGCTACCTTGTGTAACCAAAAGGGTTGGGTAATGTTCCAATTCTAGTAAGAGGTTCAAAGAATGGAGAAACATTAATAGAACCTAGAGTATCAATTGGTTAAGCCTAACCTAAGGTTTCAAAACTATGAGGTTGGCTAGACCATGTAAGGTGCTCAAGGAATTTTTGTAAATCTACTTGGTAGATTTAAATGATAATGAATGTTCTCCTATAATGATAATGGAAAATGAAAGCATATGCATTAAGTTATTTTGTTATGAATGGCTTGTACCGGATCCCGAAAGGGGTCCAAGGGATGGCCACCTAAAGAAGGCCCTAGGTCGAAAGGCAAAAGACCTAGCAACCGAGTAGTCGAGACTTGCAACCTCGTACTATTTGGAATGGCGCGCAAGAAATGAATGGGTACAAGCCGGGGATCCCAAAGAATGATAATGATGTTATTTTCATCTACTATGATAGTAAGTTTTTCAAAGGCATGCTCAACAATATTATGCATATGACTCTAACCTTAGGTATATGGAATATATACATGTGCTTATTGCAAGCAGAACAATGTGTCTCTATGAATATGCTATGATTGCTTTGATGATCGGTTTTTGGTGAATAGGAAAGGGATTTACTAAGCCTCGGCTTATAGTTCTTCTTCCTTATGTTGCAGAGCCACATAGAAGTCACTAGCAATGGGAGGCAGCAGGGAAGGGCTGATGGGGATGTGTGTGATGATGACATGACGATGACATGACAGAAGATTTTAGCAATGGAAACCTTCTAGTTGCATGTTAATTTCGAGTTGTTAATGTTAAAACTTGTTATGTTGAAATACTTTGTTTGTGGTTTGAACATCTAGCTAAAGCATGCTTATATTATTTTGGTTATCACATCTAGA
Organism: Curcuma longa; assembly: GCF_044706935.1. NCBI lineage: Eukaryota > Viridiplantae > Streptophyta > Magnoliopsida > Zingiberales > Zingiberaceae > Curcuma > Curcuma longa. The sequence goes on along the minus strand of NC_133873.1, from coordinate 411,360 downwards.
ATCCTTATAATGTTTTACACTTTGTGCTTTCCGCTGCATAGTCTTAGGATTTTATAGTTGTGATATTTATATGAATGTAAGAAAAAAAAAAAAAAACTGTAGCGTCCGTCAAGGCTCTGGTAAGGGCGGGCGTTATAGATTCATGTTTAACATTTTGATTTACTAAATGTGTATTTCAAGAATCAGATTTCAGGCAGTGGCAAGGCATAGGGGTGATGGAGTCAAACCAAGTGAACAAGTTGCCCAACAAGCTAATATGGAGGCCCAATTACAAGAGCTAAGGCTAAGAAGATGAAGGAAGCACGTAATGTGCTAATTTAAGATGTGAAGGCCAATGTTACAATTGAAGAAGGTTTGACCAAGAGCAAGTTATGCGGCTTAGTCAACTTAATTCAAACCTTGGATGAGCTTAAGTAGCCACTTAGTCTCATGTTTATGTAGTAGAGATATGTAGGCTCAATTTCTTGCTTTATTTGGGTTGTAATGATGGCATAAGCTTAAAATGACTAAGTAGTCTACTTAGGTCTTTACTAAATGGGCTTCCTTTTGGCCTTTTAGGGATTTTAGGTCACCCTATAGCTATAAATAAAGGGGGTGGCGGCCACACATGTATCTTTTGGCATATTTTCAATCTAAAGCATGGTGAGGCTTTCACTTGTTGGTTCTTCATTGAACTAGAACTTATCAAGGCATCCCCTTATGGCGTTCAAAGACTTATTAACCTCCATCCCAAGGTTGTGGCATCTTCCCTCTTCATCTATACTAAGGTTCGACTTTCTTAAGTATAGGATCGAGGTTATATTCATCCTTCTTATCGATTTAGACTTTCCTTCTTTCTTTCTTCAATTCGTTGTGGGTTCTTGAGATTTTTCTCTTTGGGTTCATATCAAGGGGTCTTCTTGGTTATAGGAACAATGACCACTTTCTAAGACAAAGCTAGCTCAAGAAATTACATATTTTGCTGATTTAGGGATAACCTTTGGTCTAACTAGTTTAAGATGCGGTGAGGTAGCTTCGGTTAGATTGACTTAGTTAAAAAGACCAAGCAAGATTTTCCTTACCCTACTTGACTACTTGGACCAAATTTTCCTAACGTACTATCATTTCGCCCCATCCTGGTACTATGTTGAGCAAGTGTTAACCAAATTTATATCCTTACCTAGCCTAGGTTGTTCTAAAACAACTACAAAAAAAAATAAAAATAATTAAGCAAATAGTTCATTTAACAGGCAAGGTTTTAGGTGCCCCTGGATCATGACCCCTATTGATGAAGTCAATCTAAGTGAACAAGTTGCCCAACAAACTACTCTTGATGTTGTTGATGATCCATTATGCATTAATGGAGGCATAATTACAAAAGCTAAGGCTAAGAAGATGAAGGAAGCACTTAATGTGCTAATTGAAGATGTGAAGACCAAAGTTACAATTGAAGAAGGTTTGACCAAGAGCAAGTCATGCGGCTTAGTCAACTTAATTCAAGCCTTGGATGGGATTAAGTAGTCACTTAGTCTCATGTTTATGTAGTAGAGATATGTAGGCTCAATTTCTAGTTTTATTTTGGTTGTAATGATGTCATAAGCTTAAAATGGCTAAGTAGTCTACATAGACCTTTACTAAATGGGCTTCCTTTTGGCCTTTTAGGGTTTTTATGTCACCCTATAGCTATAAATAAAGTGGGTGACGGCCACACATGTATCTTTTGGCATATTTTCAATCTAAAGCATGGTGAGGCTCTCACTAATTGGTTCTTCATTGAACTAAAACTTATCAAGGCATCTCCTTGTGGCGTTCAAATACTTATCAACCTCCATCCCAAGGTTGTGGCGTCTTCCCTCTTCATCAATACCAAGGTTCCGACTTTCTTAAGTATCGGGTCGAAGTTCTATTCATCCTTTTTATCGATTTGGACTTTCCTTCGTTCTTTCTTCAATTTCTTGTGGGTTCTTGAGATATTTCTCTTTGGGTTCACATCACTTATTGGGTCTGATCAAATAATGTATTTGATCCTTGGGGACCCAGTATTGGTTCGATACAACTAGATTGGTCAGGTTGGACTTAAGAACTCATGCTTAGACTCTTGGTTTTTTGGGTCGATTTAGTAATGACATATATGATTTGTGCTTAGCTTTGTGTCCAAGTCCAGATCTATTGTATCCTTCGCTTTGAGTTCCAAGGATCATATTAAGATACTTGGTATCTGAGGTGAATTTTTCCAACAATCTTTTCAGATTGTCAATTTGAAGTTTTAACCTGGAATTCTCTTCCTCAAGTTTGGCTTGAGTTTTCAACTTGAACAATTTCTGTTGGTGATCTGGAGTTGACTTTCTCTAAAAGAGTGCTACCTCCTCTTGGAATGATTCAACTTGAGCATTAGACTTAGCTAGCCTTTTCGATAAGATATAAATAATTGAATATAATTTTTCTATGCTTACAGTGGTTGTGGGTCCTTTAGAAACGAATGCAGATCCGTGGCTTGAGCTTGAATCGCTATCTGACATGCTATCAATTCAAGTTGGTGTATCTCGAGGTAGAAGTGTTAGGATACTTGTGTTGGCTTCTTCTTTTGAGTCCTCTGATGATGACTCGCCCCATGTTGCTTTAAACGCCTTCTTTCTGGACTTGCGCTTCTTCTTCTGGTTAGGCATTCAGAACTGAAGTGCCCTTTTTCCTTGCATCCATAGCAAGTAAGCTCTATCTTATTTGTAGGTGGTTTGTTGGAGTTGGCTTTCTGCACCACCTTATTCATTTCTGATCTTTTCAGTCTGTCCTTTTTCCTTAGTATCTTTCAAACTAGGTTTATTAGTTCGGTTGTGACTTCATCGTTGCTCTCTAATTTTGATAATTCATCATATTCTTCTTCAGCTTATTTTTTGAACCTTTTCTCCTTGGTTGGTCCTGTAATAAGAGCTACACCTTTCTCTTCAATAATGGCATTAGTCTGCTAATATAACTCAAATTCTGAAAATAACTCATCAAGTTTAATTTTTGAAAGGTCCTTGTAGACTTTGTAAGCATCAACCATAGATGCCTAGAAAGTATTCCTAGGGGACGCTTTCAGATCATACTTGATCACATCTCAATTTTCAACGAGTTGTCCAATTGCGTGCAATCCATTCAGTGGATCTTGGATACGCGCGTGCAATCTACTTTCAGATTTTTCTTCTATCATTTTGATGTTGTATAGTTTGTTAATGAGGAGATCGTGCTTGCTAATGTTCGTGTCGGACATTCCTTCATGAAATTCTATAAGCTTGTCCCATAGCGCTAATGAGCAGACCGACTCTATTCAATTCTTCTTTGGTTAACTCATATTGTAGTGTTTGGGTTGCCTTTGCGTTAGCTTCAATCTCCTTGTTGGTGGCCGCATCCCATTTATCGTAAGACTGTGGAAGGACGTCATTATTGGTTGGGATTATGAATCTCATTTGGATGACGGTCCACATGTCCACCTGAGTCTTTAGGTGGTACTCCATTCTGTCGTTCCAGTAGATGAAGTCCTCCTCAGAGAACATAGGTGGCCTTGCAGTGCTGTATCATTCCTGATGGGCCATTTAAATCTTGCACACCACAAAAAAAAAAGAATGTACCAAGACTTGGTTTTGGATTAGTAGTGTGAGAGAAAATAGAACGAATTAAAAAAACATGAAAACCATAAACTTACTCGACTAGTGGTTGCACTATGTTCGAGTGCCTCTTGTTCTGATACCAATTGTAAGATTGTTGAGAGCGCTAGAGGGGGTGAATAGCGCTTTCGTAGCATTTTTGAATTTCATAAAATGCTCGTAAATCTTTGTGATCAGAGAAGCATAGAATGTAGCATAATAATAAAGGACACAAAGAAAGAGCACACCGATATTTACCTGATTCATAGCCACAGGCTGCTACTCCAAAGCCCATAATCAAATGACTGTTTCCAACGGACAATCAACTATATAACTCTCCTCTTACGAAATGGAGTTAGCGATTACAAAATCTAGGATCGGTAACAACGATACCGTCCTAATGAAAATTAAGTACAAAATATAATTACCGAAGGAGTGTGCAGCTCTTCGGTGTTACGATGACGTTCCTGGTTGATGCTTCGCATGCAGACGATTGTTACTTGTTTGTAAAATGGTGCTCCAAGGGGTCTTCCTCGAGGCTCTTTTATTAGGCTTTTCGGGCACCTAGAAGCCTTTCTAGGTGCCTCCATGCTGCCCCCGATCCACCATCGGCTCTACTGACTTGTCACTTTCAGGCGCCTGTATCCCTTTCTTGGTGCCTCTATGTTGACGTGGAGGTTCCGGATGAACCTTTAACTTTGTAATGCCTATCCAGATCTAGAGCGCCTGGAACTGATCCGGTCGCCTAGAAACTGAGGTGTCCCGACCACTGGGATTCTGCCACCTCACTGCTTCGCTAGCCCCGTTCTGCAGACATCCAATCGCCTAGAACCCTATCTGAGCACCTAGAGTTCGGCCGCCTAGATCCAGATAGGGCACCCAGAACATAAAATTCTAGCTCCTCCTTTCTTGCATTACAAGTTAGCAAAAAGGTAAAGTATAACAGGAAAGTTAAACAGTTTGTCAACTATTTTGATCTTAACTTCGGATTTCTAGCGAAATCCTGGGCCAGACCGACGCCTATAGTTCCCTTACCGGTAACACACCCTCACCCACTTCACTCGAGAGAATTTACCTGCCTGTCAACCAAGTCCTCTAGATTTGATGGACTTCTGCTTAGCCTCGATCCTCGACCCTAAGATTTCCTGCTAGACATTTGGTCCACCTGACCTGCCTAGACTTCAACTGCTAGACATCTGGTCCACCTAACCCGTTTAGACTTCCACTGCTAGACATCTGGTCCACCTGACCTGCTAAACTTCCATCTAGTACACTTGATCCGCTAAGTCTTCCTGTCTAGTCCTCCAGATTTGGACTTCCCACCTAACCCTCTGAGTTTGGTATGCCTAGCCTCCAGCCAGAACTTATATTGCCTAGTCTCCATTAGGACTTCCTGTGCTTAGCCTCAACTAAAACTTTCCTATGCTACCTGCACACTTAGATCAATTCTTTAGTAAACACCACACACTTAATTTGAACCTCTTGCCATTGTTAAAACTAAGATTCGATCATCTGGTGCTCTTGCACCAACATTCCTTAGCCCCTGTAAGTCATTACATATATGAGAGCCAAACCCAGTATCTAATACCCAAGTGTTTGAAGAAATAGTATGATATTCGATCATGAAAATGCCTGAAGCGGGTGAGGCATCAGATGCCTTTTTTCCCTTCACGGACTCAAGATAAGCCTTACAATTTCTTCTCTAGTAACCCATTTTACCACAGTGATGGCATGGTTTTTTTGAAGCAAGTTTAGTAACCTTGGCCTTCTTCTTCTTCTTCCCATTAACTTGGCGTGTTGCCTTCCTCTTAGAACCTTTCTTTGAAGAATCAACCAACATCATGACCTTCTTCTCATTCTTTGTAGCAGGCCCAATAGTTTTGAGCATATTGATCATCTCTGGTATCGTGGGCTCAATACGGTTTATCTGATAGTTCATCATAAAATGTGAATAACTTTTGAGAAAATTGTGATGAATTAAGTCAGTACTCAACTCATGGTCCATCACCAAACCAAGTGATCCTAGTCTCTTTATGTACTTATACATCTTTAGCACATGTTGTATTGCAGATATATCCTCCTACATTTGTGAGCGAAAAAGGGGCTTAGAGACCTCGAACCATTTGGATCTCGCCTGCTCATCGAATGACTCACGAAGGTGAAACATAATAGTATAAGCATCCATATGCTCATGTTGTTTTTACAGGTCAGGTGATATAGAGACTAGCATGATGCAACTAATGAATTCAAAATTGACTAGATGTTTCTGATGAACCAACCTTTGGTCATTAGTCACATCATCTGTAAGAGGTCTTGGAAGAAGATCGTCGAGGACATTGGCATGTTTTTAAAATTTGAGAATAATTCTCAAATTTCTATAGTAGTCCATGAAGTTAGAGCAAGTTAACTTATTGGTACCCAAAATTGTACACAAATTCAAAGACATCATACTTAATCATCTAGAAAAACAATCGAGCATATATGAGAGATAAGTTTCACAATATATTTGTAAACAATTTACATACATATATGAGTCTCATTTATTTTGCGAATTCAAGAGACCTTACTCTAATTCGGAAGATAGTAGGTTTTCTCCAAGTGGGTTGATATCCACTATAAATAAAAATAACCTTGGAGAGAGTCTAGAAGCTATTCTTAACTATAGTGGTAGACTGATATACTGATTATATATCACGTATGCATAACTATCATATTATGCAATCAACTAATTGAATGTTCGCATAAATATCTGGTTGTTAACTCATTAACGCATATACATCATATGCATAACACCCAACTTCATCTCTACCGCATTGACCTTGGAGAGAGTACAACAAATCAATGCTTCAAGTTAAAGCCAACTTGTTAATTGTGAGATCATATCTCAATGGTTTGAACATATTTAATTTCAAGTTGGGCTTGGAGAGAGTCCAACAATCCAAACAAGAAATAAAACTTTGATTCTAACCATATTAACGAAAGGTGTTAGCTTTAATAATTTTATAAGGGATTTTCAGGTCTCATCCTCTTTTCATGCAAACAACTGAATTATCTCAATGATATGATAATAAATGGCATGACATAATTAATACAAATAAGCATGGCAAATGCTATGACATAATTAATGTAATTAATTATCACTGCTTCCAGTCATAGTCGTCGTAAATTATATTTAATAAAATATGATTAAGAATTTGATTTCATAAATCAAAATTTTTAATTAGATTAGAAAATATTTTTTATATCTAATTGCATATTTTATTTTAAAAATAAAAATTTTTAATTAAGAAAATTTAATTAATTAGAAAATAATTTTTTCTAATTCGAAATCTCCTAAATAAATTGAGAAATTTCTATAATTAGAAATTCTCAATTAAATTGTAAAGTTTTCTTAATTAAATTTACAACTAACTATAATACATAAAATAATTTTATGTGTATGCCTTGCACTATCAGGCTCTGATACCATTATTGGGATTAGCTCGGTATGTTGCGTGTGTTTACATGTTTTATAATTGTGCGTAGAGGAAATAAAATTATAATTAAACCTAATTATTATAACACTCACAACACACGCATACAAATCAATAGGTACAAGACGTGACTATAATTTAAAAATTTTTATAATAACAAATATTTTATGCGTACCTGATATATGATGCTCAGCAAGAATGACATCAATCGAGTGACCCTTGTCGAAGTTCCACCTCTTTTAGTGATCCACACTAAGTGCTCTTCTAGATGGCTTCCAAAGCCATATTTTGTGTCACTGTTTTCGGTATTAGCGGTCGAATATCAACCGTCGATACGAGAGAAAACTCTAATATCAAAAACATGCAACAACATACGTCGCGTTCATTTTCGAGGCTTTCTAAATCGCCAGTAATCAAATTCTCGGGTAGTTATGGTGTAAGAAAAGTACCAAAATACTTTCTAGAAAAATAAAAAATAATCGTAGGGACACAGTCTTCTGGCAATGAAACCTCGATGGCTACCCGCGGTCCCGGCAGCAGCAACTCCTTCGGTCGTGGTAGGGAAATCCGACAGCAAGTAGCAGCTCCTCCGGTAAGCAATTTGGCAGTAGGATAGAAGGGTTCAATGGTAAGCCCTCAATCCAACAATGGAGTAGATCAGTAGCGGCGACAAACTCTCCTTTGGTGGTCAATTATGGGCGAAAAAAGCCTGATTGATCCGATGGTCATTTGCGGGTGGAAGGAACCTGATCAAACTCTGGCGCCGACGAATAGTGAAGAGAGGGGAAAATGCTAGGGATTTTCGGCTTAACTTCGATCCTCGACACCTAGCCTTCCTTATACCTCGACCGCCATGATCTTCTCACCGGCGAATGCGGGATCACAAGAAGATCACGGTCGATTCTGGCAAAATTGGGCATGAGAAGAAATCACGCGTGCGTGTAGGCTAGCGACAGCCGAACACGGTGAACCAGAGGAAGAAGCAAAAAACTGAACAGGGTGAACCAGAGAAGTCACAGCAGATCAACCAGATTCAAAAACAGCCACTAATGCGGATTTGCCTTTACATACAGCTAGAGATTCATACATTCCAGTAATAGTTGGGCTTGCGGCATCATCTTGGCACATTGGAGCACCACATGCAGGCCTTGGCACAGATTCAATTGAGCAGGAGCAGGCTATTCAACAAGGGGTTCATGAACAAGAGGAGATTGTCTAGATGAAAGGAAGGCTAAAATCAGTGCAAGGAGGATTCCAACCCGCAAGCAAATATGAAGATAGGTGCATGGAATATATGAGGCCTCAACAAGGGTCTCAAACAAAAGGAGGGTGTGAATCTCCTTTCACGAGATAGATTGAGTGCTTTGGGTATCATGGAAGCTAAGTTATCCACCACAGTCTTGCATAAGCTTAAAACTGGTGTATTTAGATAATGGGAGAGTGAGCAGCATGTCAAGGACTCCGAGAGGAGTAGGATGTTAGTCTTATGGGGCAATCAGAGCATCGTACTAGAGATATAAGACTGGGCTGATCAGTACATCCACACGATCATACAACACAAAGTTATAGGGACCAGATATGCAGTGACTTTTGTGTATAGACAGCTTACACTTACTAGCCGGCGTAGACTGTGGGAGGGGTTGCACTAGATTGCAATGAGACTGGCTCTACCATAGTTACTTTTGGGGGATTTCAACTACCCTTTGTCCTCGGCGGACAAGTAGGGAGGCCTAGCGTTACCACATATGCCACAACTAACTTCCAGGATTTTATTCTTCATGTAGGGGTAGAGGACCTACGTTCTACTGGATGTCGATTTACTTGGACTAATGGTCATATGGTGAGCAAATTGGACCAGGCAATGGTTAATGCCCTCTGGCTTGAGCAGGATATGAGCAGTTATGCAGAGTTTAGGCCCCCAGGTGTCATCCACACCACGCATAGTCTCCATTCTGGATAGTGGAGGAAGGCAACCTAAGCCATTCAAATTCTTCAACATGTGGTCCACCCACCCCATATTCGCACAGATTGTGCAGCAGTGTTGGGCACCGATTAGTGGAGAGTAGCTATAGGGGCAGCCCAGTTCATTCTTAAGCAGAAACTCGGTCAACTAAGGGGGCCACTCAAGTAGCTCAATCGGCATGATTTCCATCACATACAGGAGAGAGCGAGGAGTGTAGATGCATCAAGAGGAGGTACAACAATGGACTGTAGCATAGGGGTGGGCAGATGAGGAGTACCAGGAGGCAAGGAAGGTAGCATATACACTTGTGCAGGCTAAGTACCTTTTTTATCAGCAGCGGGCCAAGCACATATATTTCACAGAGGTTGACAGGAACACTACTTTTTTCCACTCTATGATCAAACGAAATAATAAAAGGAGGGAAATTGTAGCCATTGAGCGAGGAGATGGGAGCCTAACTACCACTCAAGAGGATGTGGCATGGGAGTTTGTATCACATTTCCAGACTCAGCTGGGAGTTCAGGTTGCACTCACAGATTTTATGCCAAATTGTATGGGCTTCAGTAGGACTCTTCAAGAGGATCAGCATTCTAGGTTACTCAAACTTCTCACAGAGGAGGAAATTAAGCATGCACTTTTTGACATTGGGGATCTTAAGACACCAAGGTTGAATGGGTATAGTTCTAAGTTCTTTAAGTATTCCTGGGACATAGTTAGAGATGATTTCACTGCAACTATTCTTGAGTTTTTCTGGAGTAGCAGATTGCTCAGATCTTGGAACCATACCTTGATAGCCTTGATTCCTAAGACAGAATGCTACTATAGTAAAGGACTACAGGCCTATTTCTTGTTGTACTGTGTTCTACAAGGTGATTTCCAAACTCCTAGCAAGCAGATTATTTGAGGTGACTGATCTTCTCTTGCATCCTACACAGACAGCTTTTGTCAAAGGCTGGCTCATCACTGATAATATCCACCTAGCGCAGGAGCTTTTACAGTGATATACCAGAAAGCGCATCTCACCACGATGTACCTTGAAGGTGGATCTCCAGAAGGCTTTTGACTCAATACATTGAGATTTCTTGCAGGACGTCCTCACAGCCCTACACTTTCCTACCATTTTCATCACCTTGATCCGAGAGTGTATTACTACGACTTCTTACTCGGTAGTGATAAATGGTAACCTGCATGATTTTTTTCAAGGTGGGAGAGGCTTACGACAGGGGGACCCACTATCCCCATACCTTTTTGGTATTTGCATGGAGTACTACTTATCACGATCACTTGCTAGATGTATGCTGGGGGTCAGATTTCCATTTCCACTCCATGTGTGAGCTCCTTCAGATTGCGCACTTGTTATATATGAATGATCTACTACTACTTTCACGAGGAGATATCTCTTTTATCAAACAGCAGATAGATTGACTGCGACAGTTCTATTAGATGGCGGGGCTCACGGCCAACTTGGCCAAATCTGCATCTACATGGCACGGGTTGATAGCAGTATTCGAGATCGGCTTCTGAGCATTACAGGGTTTCAGTTGAGGGATGTCTTTCAGATATCGAGGGATTCCCATCGCATCTCAAAAGCTCAGGATCTCAGATTACATGACTCTTTTGGATGCTCTGATGAGGCGGGTCACATCATGGCCCAAGGCAACCTTATCATATGTAGGGAAGACACAACTGGTGGCCTCAGTTCTCCAGGGAGTGGAGTGTTATTAGATGTCCACTTTGTCCATCCCTAGTGGTGTTTTGATCATATACATGGGGTATGCAGGTCATTCATGTGGGTTACTCAGCGTCCACTCATTGCATGGGCAGAGTTATGTCGACCAAGAGCTGAGAGGGGCCTTGGCCTGAGGAACTTACGAGCTTGGAACCTTGCCTTATCTGCTAAGGTTCTATGGTGCATTCAGGATAGGTAGGATGCCCTATGGATCAGATGGATACATTATAGGTATTTACAACAGGTAGGGCTATGGGAGTGGACAACAGGTCATAGTGACTCTCCACTCCTTAAGCAGCTACTTCACATCAGAGACAGTATCCTACAGACCGTGGGGAGCCCAGCAGCGGTAGCACAACTCCTATCATCTTGGTTTCAGCAGCGTTAGGGGGGCATTTCGACAGGCATATGATCATTTCGAGGTATCAGGCCGAGGCAGCCGTGGATGAGGATAGTCTGGCATCGCTCTATTCAGTCAAGTCATGCCTTTACTCTGTGGCTGCTTGCACGAGGGAGATTGTCGGTGCGCGCTCCCTAGGACTACTTACCAGATCGGTTATGCACATTCTATAGACAAGAGGAGGAGACTCTGGAGCATGTTTTCTTCCGGTGTGAGACTGCATGCCGCTTATGGGGGTGGATATGGACATGGTTACACATGAGGCCAGAGATGACCACATACCAGAGTACGTTGAGGCCGTTCAGACGGCAGTACCGGAGGACTTTTACAACCTCTTCGGCACGATATATAGCCCTAGCGGCTCTGGTGCATCATATATGGGAGGCTCGTAACCGCAGTATACATGAGAGGAGGAGGTTGGATGAGGAGGCACTCATTCGATGAGTATAGACACATGTCTATCGGGCACTCGACGTCTACATAGACCGAGAGCTGAGGCTAGTGTAGGCTACGGTGGAGCACGACGTCGTTGGGATTGGATCCATGTCACATGCATTACACAACGTCATGTATATTAATTCTCTTGCATCCATACATATTGCATAATGGGTTTATTAGCTTAGCACACATACTGGAGCATGACTTACATTGTATTATATTTGCATTTGTATTCAACATTTACATACATAGGCCATTCTACTTCATACATACATGCTTACAAATGTGCATTGTATATAAAAAAGCCATTTTGGGTGCATGGATCCACCCCTCTAGATCCATCTAGTCTGTAGCAAATGGCTCGCGGTAAAGACGTCCCAAATCAGTTGATGGTTGAGGTTTTGTCAAAAAACCTATGATGGTGAATAGGTCCACCGACATGGCCTATCTAGTATGTAGTAACAACTACGGTAAAGACACACCAAATCCATTGATAGCTGGCCACTTGCTCAAAGTATGCAGCTCCCTGGGCTGCGAGCCTTGGAGTGATGGACAAGTTCTTCTGATGGTTGGATGCTATGGAGGACTAATACCTAGAGGAGGCCATAGATAGAGGATTGTTGGATGAGGATCACTGCGATCACTGATTTGCCGTCTGTACTTGATAGTGGTGACAGATGTTGGGGATGCTACACGAGTTGTGACTTCACTTGCTAGCGGTGACAGATGTTGAGGATGCTACACAAGCAAAGGTGACGATGCGGACGTCATGTGAGCGGTCTTCACAGTTGAGTTACTTACATGACTGCGTGACTTACTGATGATACGTGCACACGGATGTTCACAAACATTGATGGATTTGGACTATGTTGGAGGATGATAGCGGTAGAGCAGGTAGGATCTAATTGACAGCTGTAAGGTTACTCTCACAGTTCAGGAGGACGACATGTCTACCTGCAAAGGACATGGGATGGTGATTGGTTTTGTATATATGATGTAGTGAGTGACATTGAGATGGATAGCTTTTGTGATGGATATGGTACTAATGAGAGCACATGTATAACATACCTTTGGCGATTGCTTAGATCTGACATTTCGTCAGACATGAAATGAACCGACGTCATTGGAGCTCCTGTATTCTTGTGCAACTTCTTTGATAATATATATTACCTTTCATGAAAAAAAAAACAAACCATGTTTAGGATAGGGTTTATTGTAGCAAATCGATTTTAATGGATTTTAAGGTTTGAATGGTTGTAATCAATCCTAACCATTAGGGTTTAATGTCAACTATTCATTGCTTTTTGATGACATCTTGATTTATAGCAAAAATTTAGATGAGCATATAAATCATTTACAAAAAGTTCTACTTGTTTTGTGAAATGAAAAGTTGTATGCTAACAATATTCAAAAATGTTCTTTTTTCACTAGTCAGATTGAGTTTCTTAGATATATTGTTAGTGCTAAAGGAATTGCAGTGGATGAGGAGAAGGTTAAGACTATTCGTGAATGACCAACACCAAAAATAATAAATGAGGTACGTAACTTTCATGGGCTGGCTAGTTTCTATAGAAGGTTTGTTAAAAATTTTAGTACTTTAGCTACACTCTTGACTAAGTTGTCAAAAAGAATGTTGATTTTCATTGGTATAGTGCACAAAATTCAGCTTTCAATTTACTTAAGGAGAAGCTAACTTCTGCACCATTACTTGCATTACCTAACTTTTGAAAATGAGTATAATGCATCAGGAATATGTATTTAAGCTGTGCTAATATAAGAAGGTTAGCCCCTTACTTATTTTAGTGAGAAACTCAGTGGAGCAACTGATGCGGTGTGTTTTGTATGGGAATTTATTTTATTTATAATTACATTTATTCCCTTTATTTATTTGTCACTTACACCCATCAAAATTAATTATTTATTTATTTACCAAATCTCTTTATTGTCGTCCTAAGTAATACAGAGAGGTCCGAGTCGTCTCTCTCGGACTCAATGACCAGATGTTATTCTAGACCTATGGTACAGAATTTTATTGTGATTTATTCCTAACAATATATATAATCCTCTTATTCCCAATTTAATCCTATAACTTACACAAGAATAATAAGTATACATATGATACATTCCTAACCGTGCATTTATTCAAACAACAACGCATGCAACACACAATATATTATTCATACAACATGTACAACATCCAATTCATGCAACATACAAGTTCAACATTATTTAGACAATATATAATACTCACCACTATACAACAACGACATAGTATACACCATTCCATTTATTCACACCAATTTAATATACAATATGAAATTCATTATTTCAACTATACAACAACATACAATCTAATACATGTAACAACTTGTTCACATTACATCAAACATAGAACCGGTTTCCCAACTACAACCTTAATGAAATTCCCCACATTACACATTCAACATTAAGCATGCTGTTACATCTCTTACAACCCCAATAGTCCATGGTTCAAACTATAACAGTTGCCTTCATGATCACCAATTCAACACATGATTTACTTTACAAACATTCAACATGCAACAAGATATTTCATTGATACATATCAACAAACACATCATTCTAAATTCTACACATATTACAAATGGCCAACATATAACGAACCCCACAATAACAATACTAATTACCTTCATTTTAGAAGTGACATTAAATCACATTTAACCATGTTCAACATGAGCTCTCTTCCACAACAACAACAAATTCATGTGCACAATGATTTCAATAACTCAAGCATTCTCAACCGGTTATAACAAACTAATCTATCCAAACATCCCATTGCATACCATGAATTATTTCATACTAACAGCAACATGTAATTCAAATCAACTAGTTGAACCTCTCATAGCCCACCACCGAAACTTCCGATCCTCATAAATCAAACAATTAGCCGGCTACAAAAACCACATGCTATCCAATTGAATCATTCATTTATATTCACAGTTAATCCCACAGTTAAAACAGCAGCACCAGTTCATCAATTTTATCCAGCCGGCACAACAAGAACACAAAAGAAATTCAAATGAATTGAGGGGTGGGATTTTGATTGTAACAATTAACAAGCTAAACAGAAAGAAAATTAAGTTATATTAAAACTAGGGTTAGGTTAGGGTTCCTTCCCTTGCGGTTCAGAACAGAGGAAATGAGGGAAAGGGGTGCGGCAGTGGAATTGGAGGAATGGATCCAACCAGCACACAACAGAAGCACAAACTTCGATGGATTTCACACCAACAGAGCGAACCTCGCCGGAGCTGGACTACTCCGGCGAGAAACGAACGGAAAAACCAAGGTCCGGATGCTCCACCTCCTCTGCCCGACGTCTGCTGTCCAAGAACAGAAATCAGAAAACAGAAGATAGTGGAGTCCTTACCTTGCCCTTTTCCGGTGGATGAAGGATGATCGAAGCCTAACAGGATCGACCACCGCCTCCGAACCACATCGGCAGAGACCTTTGCTGCTCGAACTTCTGTGGGTGCGGGCGCGACAGAGGGTTCACTGGAGAACCCTCACAGCTGCTTCCTCTGTGCGAACGACCGTCGTGCACCGGAACTGGAGGACCCTCACAGCCCCGTTCCATGGTGACGGTGAATAGGGCTCCGCCTCCGAACCACATCAGTGAAGACCTTTGCGGTGGCGTCGGTGCTCAATCAACTGGGCTCGAGCCGCCCGTTCTG
The DNA here is from genome assembly GCF_044706935.1 of Curcuma longa. Classification (NCBI taxonomy): domain Eukaryota; kingdom Viridiplantae; phylum Streptophyta; class Magnoliopsida; order Zingiberales; family Zingiberaceae; genus Curcuma; species Curcuma longa. The sequence continues at coordinate 396,045 of NC_133873.1, read as the reverse complement.
TGGCTGATCGGAGAAGGAAGAAGGCGGTGGCGGGGCGCACGACCGAGCTCGAAGTCGCGGCGGGGACGATGGTGAACAGTGGATGTCGCGATTAGGAGAATCGCGCGAGCTCCCTGCGTTGAACTGGCAGCTTTGCTTTTAACCTAATCAGCCGAACCGAAGAAGTTGAACTGGCGACTTGAACCGGATCTTGATGTTGGGCCGGGTTTGGCAAGTGAAATTGGGCTGAACATGTTTGGACCTTTGGGCTTGGGCTTGAACAGTGCTCTGGGTTGATATGGATTGGACTGAATTTTGGATTTGAGCTTAGGTTGTATTGATTAAGCTGGTTGAATCCATTTGATCTGATTGAGCCAATTTGAATTCCAATTCGAACCATATTTGAACCCAAGCTTGATTTCCTGCAATTAATCTCCAAAATTTGTTATCTTCATCCTAATTTCCTACCGAATAAATTACCACAAAATTAATATCCATAAATACCTCAAAATGATAAGAAAAAATAGAATGAAGACAAACATTAACCCAAGAAACAAAACAAGCTAAAAGCCCAATTTACGATATGGAATATAATTAAAATTAGCCCAATATGATCCTAATTTACTCGATCAAATAAGCAGTTATCAGCAACTTTGAACTATCCAACCTATGACAAGGAGATATATGCATTGGTGAGGGCTTTAGAGACTTAATAACATTACTTGTGGCCCAAAGAGTTTGTTATTCACACTGATCATGAATCATTGAAGCATTTGAAGAGCTAAAGTAAATTGAATAGACGTCATGCAAAATGGGTAGAGTTTATTGAATCATTTCCTTATGTGATCAAGTATTAATGAGGTATGGAAAACAGTGTTGCAGATGCTTTGTCTCAAAGGTATATCTTGATCTCTACTTTGAACACTAAATTGTTAGGTTTTGAATACATTAAAGATCTATATTCTAATGATCCTGGTTAGGGAAATGTATTTGAAGCTTGTGAAGATGTTGCATTTGGGAAGTTTTATAGGCATAAGGGGTTTCTTTTCAGGGTCTATAGGTTGTGTGTGCCTAATTATTCATTGAGAGAATTATTAATCCAAGAGGCTAATGGTGGGGGACTAGTGGGACATTTTGGTGTAAGAAAAACTCTAGATGTTTTGGTTGAGCATTTCTTTTGGCCTCACATGAAACGAGATGTAGTCAAGTTTTGTGAGAAGTGTATCACATGTAGGCAAGCAAAATCTAGATCTTTACCTCATGGATTGTATATACTTTTACCAATTCCCAGTGAACCTTGGGTGGATATTTCTATGGACTTTGTTGTAGGCTTACCTAGATCAAAACGAGATATGGATTCTATTTTTGTTATTGTGATAAATTTTCTAAAATGGCTCATTTTATTCCTTGTAGGAAAACAGATGATGCTAACTATATTGCTGATCTATTCTTTAGGGAGATCGTGCGACCTCATGGAGTGTCGAGAAGCATAGTTTCTGATCATGATACAAAGTTTGTAAGCTACTTTTGAAAAACCTTATGGGGAAAGTTGGTAACAAAACTTTTGTTTTCTACAACATGTCATCCACAAACAGATGGACAAATTGAGATAGTAAATCAAACTTTGTCTACTTTATTACGAACTATCATTCAAAAGAATTTAAAAAGTTGAGAAGATTGTTTACCACATGTTGAATTTACTTATAATAGATATGTGCATTCTACTACTAATCTTTCACCTTTTGAAGTGTTATATGGGTTCAATCCCTCAACTCCATTGGATTTGTCACCTTTGTCTATCTCTCCGAGCATGCTAGTTTAGATGGTACAAGAAAAACTGAGTTTATAAAACAAATGCATGAGAAAGTGAGATTGTAAATTGAAGAGAGGACCGAACAATATGCTACACAAACCAACAAAGGACGAAAGAAAGTGATCTTTGAATCAGGAGATTGGGTTTGGGTTCATATGAGAAAGGAAAGATTTTCTGCTAAACGTCTTACTAAGTAGCATCCACGTTGTGATCGACCATTTCAAGTCATTGCTCGAATCAATGATAATGCCTACAAGCTAAACTTACCAGGTGAGTATAATGTGAGTGCTAATTTTAATGTTTGTGCTCTTTCTCCCTTTGATGTAGGTTTTCAAGATTTGAGGATGAATCCTTTTGAAGAGAGGGGGAATGATGGAGTCAAACAAAGTGAACAAGTTGCTCAACAAGCTAATATGGATCATGCTCAAACCACTCTAGATGTTGTTGATAATCCATTATGCATCAATGGAGGCCTAATTATAATGGTTAAGGCTAAGAAGATGAAGGAAGCACTTAATGTGCTAATTGAAGATGTGAAGACCAAAGTTACAATTGAAGAAGGATTGACAAGAGCAAGTCATGCGGCTTAGTTAACTTAATTCAAACCTTGGATGAGCTTAAGTAGCCACTTAGTCTCATGTTTATATAGTAGAATATATAGGCTTAATTTCTAGCTTTATTTGGGTTGTAATGATGCATAAGCTTAAAATGACTAAGTAGTCTATATAGACTTTTACTAAAAGAACTTTCTTTTAGCCTTTTAGGGTTTTTAGTCACCCTATAGCTATAAATAAAGTGTCACATCCCGAGAGACAGCTGTCCAAAAAAATTTTTGGCAGGATCTCCCCTATTACAATTTAACTTTCCCTAATACATTTCAGCATAGGGCCCACACAGCCTCAACCACATACTACAAGAAATAGAAAATATCCAACTATCAGAATAAAGGCCCACACGTCCACTTACTAGTACAACACATGCATGTAAAAATTCCACAACATCAAACCAACGAGATACAACCACAACAACTCCGGAGCTAAAGCAGCTGGTATCTCCGGAGCTAGAGTAGTCTGCCCAACTGCAGGAATACGGATAGGCTCCGGACGAACCATATCCTCCCCGGAACTCTCCGTATCCACATATCTAGCTGGTCGTCTCCGTAGTCGACCTCGTCCACGATTCCCAGGGGCCATAATAACACCTGGTTTATAACAACTAATATAAATTTCTAGAACAAAATAACTGTGCTAGAAATTTTACTTACAATTTGCTTGGAGAGTTCGTGCCGCTGTCTGTCCATCTCACAATTCGGATCGAGTACGTAAAACTCGATAATAAATCCGACGACAAATCCGTCCGACAACGAAAACGGAACACAACCGTAACGATAACTCCGACGGAAAGCCCGGAAAGGAACACCGATACGACGACAAATCCGACGGACTCCGAAAAATCGACTCAAATGCAACAGAAATCCGAATGAACCTAACCTAAATGAAACCTGCTCTGATACCACTAAATTGTTACGCCCCGGGAAGCCGTCCGAAAAATTTCGGCAGCATCTCCCCTGTAACAATGACTTTCCCTAAAATACATACAAGTATACACGGCCACATACGGCCGGAATAAGGACGACACGTCCAAAAACAACACAAATACACACATACACACAATATAAGGCCTACACGGCCGTACAACAATTAACACATGCATGAATAACCAAAATGCGACAAAAGTATCACATACTAAACGGAACATCAAAATCCGATAACAAGTATAAAACCAACACATCACAGTCCATGTCCACATCGCAAATCTAACGGAAAATACAAAACCATATCCGAAAGAAAATACAACTATACCGAAGATAATACTCCTGAAAGTGAGATGGATACGACCAGGCAACCTCTCCAAGCTCCAAGTAATCTATCTGCTACCTGGGGAGAAAACAAAGTAACCCCAGGGTCTGGGTAGTGAGCATTAGAAGCTCAGTGGGTACAGGAAAGTGTGCATGTAGGATAAGCAACAATAATAGCAGAAGTATACAAACTGAGGTAAACAGGTATAACAGAAATGGATAGTAATCAACAGGATATCAACAGAGTATCAGGTATCAAGTAATCAACATGATATATATCAAGTGAGGTGATACAAAAAGGTCAAATCGTGCAACAGTATAGATATCAGATACATGTAAGCATGTATGAAATGGCATACAAGTGCAACAATCATAGCAAGTAAATGCAACAATCCACAAGCATATGAATAAAGTAAGATATGTAATAATCCTACCAACAATGCATGTATATGCATCAATCAACACAATCAAAATATCCGTCACTGTCCGCGCTCGTCGTCCCCAGTCACTCTCCCAGAGCTCAGTGAAGTGGGGGGCAAGACATGACATACTGCAGCTCCACAACTGACCACTAAAGATAAGTGGGGAGGGCAGTGTGGCAGGAGGGCAATGTAGCCAGTCCTGGTGCACCCAACTGTAGTGCAACATCTTACCTATATGGCACCACAACACGGTGCAGGTAAGATCCACCAACAAACAACACTACAACTATCATGGATGTATGGTGATCATCCCAACATGTAATAGCTAAGGTTAATCAGCATGTTCAACAGAGTCAACAGAAATAGACATAAGTCTAAACAGAGGTCATATGATGGGTATCAGATCAACTAACAAGATTATCAATATGATATCAAGGATCATCAAAAGGTCAACAACAGGTATCAAGCATGGATCATCAAGAGTATCAACTAGATACTATCAAACAGCATGGATATCAACAGAATAGATAAACAAGCAACAATACATGCACAGAAAAAGGACTCCTGTATTGACCAAGTACAGGGTACCCACCTGATCAGAAGTCTGTAAAACTAGAACCCCCAGAAAATATAATACTCCGTGTATATAATAGGACCAATCAAATCAGGGTCCTGAAATAAACAACAATACATTATCTACTACAATGGTATCATATCAAATATCAGTAATTTAATGGTTTCAAATCTTACCTCTAATTGAAGCCTAATCAACTCTGATTCCTCCTCTGTTCCTTCTTTCTTTCTCACGGTCAATCAATTGAAATCCTTGTCCTAAACAACATAGACTTCTCCTCCTAACCTTACTGCCGAGCCTCAGCCGATCAACTCACCACAACACGCTGTGGAGATAAAGAAATCGATCCACAATCAGCCACCAAATCCATTGTTCAACAAAACAAATCAGACCGATCCAAGAAGAAGCTTACCTTCATCAACCATGCCCTAATTCCCTTCTTCTTGCTTGCGGCCGAAACCTAACCAAATCCAAATCGGATCGGAACGCAACAACGAGCTGTGGAAGGAAATTCACAATCAAGATCCAATAGGAGAAATCGAAGCAAGACAACCTAAATCCTTAACCCTTACCTCTCGGCTTGAATCAAGAACCAACACTTCTTCTTGCTTGTGGCCGCTCAACACAAAGCTAATCGGCGAAACCTCACATCAATCAACTGTGGAAGAAAGAATACCATCAAGATCTAAAGGAGGTATAGATCTAAGCTCCTAAACCACAAAAATCCAAAACCTAAATCTCACTTACCGGCGGTTCCCCCTTTCTTCCGGATCGCAGCCGCCTCCTGACCCGATTCCAGCGAAACCTCGGCGAGACACAAGCCTGGCAGCCGAGCTATTGATCACCGGTGGTTCTCCTTGTCGTAGTTGCCGGCTGTGGAGGAAGGAGCTCGCTCAGCTCTGGCGAAGAAGACGAAGAACAGAGAGGCGCGATCGGGAATAGGAGCCTCGGCCACTGTAGCTTCCTTATAGGATTCCTAACGGGTTGGGTCGAATTTAGTTTTAGGATCCAATACTCATTAACCTTATAACCCATAAACCATTAGGCTTATTTACAATTAAGCCCTAATTGTTTCGGTATTTTACAGAAGTAGAGAAGGATCGGCCACCGTTTCATTCGCCGGAGGGGAAGGAACTTCACCGCCGTTGCTGGTTCTCAGTTATTGAGGTAATGGATCGAATCTTGAATGCTGTGGAATCGAGATTTGTGTTTTTTTCTGATGGGGTTTGTTGCCATCTTAGTTGGGAGCAACAAGAAGAAGAAGACTCCTGCTCCATCAGCGACGAAGCCCGTCTTGGCCTCTTTCTTCCGCCCTTGGTTGATGAGGCTGTGGTTTCTCATCTGACGATCGTGATGATATTCCAGCTTCATTATTTTTGTGTCGGCCCTTTACCTTCTTCAAATAGTTGACGTTCCAGGTGAAAGCTGAGGGATCGTCTCTGCGTTGCGTGGATGCTGTGTTTGCCAAGCTAGAGGCCTTGTGTGGAAGATAAAAGGTGAGATTTTTTTTGTTTCTCTCGGGTTTGTGGTTAAAGGCACTCCCTTTTTGCTGATCTTCACTGTGCTTCGTCTCTGGTGGATCTCTACGACTTTTTTGTTCTTCTTTTCCGCACTTTAGCTTATTGGTGTTTGCTGACTTGTGTTTTTATTGTTCTGTTCGATCCTTGGTGGATCGGCAGCTGGACCTTCAGGTTTGGCTAACCCTAACACTAGCCAAGTACTCCTTTGCTAATAAGAAAGAAAGAGGTCTTTTTTATTATATACTCCATCGAGATTTTGATTGAATTCAGGTTAGTGTTATGAATTTCCTGGACAGTACAGTATGGATCGTTACCTTGTGATCTGTTCGTGTTATTGCCCTAAAACATTGTTTATTTTTATTTTTTTATTTTTTAAGGGTTTAGTCTCCCATTATGATTGTAGCGAAGAAACATGGCAATAAAATGTTTCTTGTTTAGCATCTCAATTTAGATTTGTTTAATATTGTCGAACAAGTATGGAAACAAGTCATCAAATCTTCATTAGCTACTTTATGGTTGTTTAGATGATGTT
>NC_133873.1:371502-389247 GCF_044706935.1 Curcuma longa | reverse complement strand
TATATGTTTGGTTTTAGAGTGTTGTATCAAATTTTTTGTTAAGTTAATTGAACTTATGTTATCAATTAAGACTTTAGTGTTATGGTAATTTAAGTTAAAGTCTTTTAATGTATGCATTATCCAAAATAATTGAGTTTACACATTCCTCCATTGCTATATACTCTACTTCAGTAGCAGATAAGGCAAACACATTGTTGCTTTCTGCTATACCAGCTAACTAGACATGGACTCAAAAATTGATATCTTCCACTTGTACTTTTTCTGTTTAGTTTATAGCAAGCGTAGTCTGAGTCAAAATATCCTGCTAACTCAAAATTATTGTTCTTAGGGTATCACATTCCACATTTAATGCCTTTTGATATACCTAGTATTCTTTTTACAAAGATTAAGTGAGATTCTTTTGCATTTGATTATATCTAGCACACATACCAATTGCAAATAAAATATCAGGTCGACTTGCAGTTTAGTATAACAAATTACCTATTATACTTCTATAATATTTTAAGTTATATTTAATTAATTTATAATTTATTTTTTTAATATAATAATCTTGAACCATGGTGAATAGTGGCGAATTGTGAACCGAATTATGAACCATAACCGTCTTGAATGATTAAGGTTAAGGGTCGATTTATCATAAATAGTTAAATCAGCAGTTTCAAACTGTCGAACCATCAGTTTTGAACCATGGTCGGGTGTAACTGAATCATGCTAGAGAGCCCTCACTAGATTTTATGACAAGTCTATATATTTGACAGTGTTTCACAACTTGGGATATTTTGGAACTGTTCTTGGGATTAGTGTGTATTACCATCTATATAACTGGTGGGCATGCTAGAGAGGGTGAATAGCGCGTTCTTTCGTTCGCTTGACTTTACAAAAACTAGCAGCGGAAATAGTAATAACAAGAAGGGGACACAAATTTAGTTGGTTCCTAATCTTTAGGGTTAGTACGTCCATGACCTATGCATGGGAAGACACCTGTCCACTAATAGTTTCCTTTCTAAAACTTTTCTAGAGGTGGAGAAACACATTTTATAGTCTAATAATAATAATGAAATACAAGTGTAAAAAGTAAGACTTAAAAGGAAATGACTAAACAATTGTGTAGAGACCGATCTAGAAGTCCTAAGCGTAATGCACCATTCCTGGAGTTTCCTTGGTTACATGAGCTTAGCTCCGTTCTTATTCAACAACACCGTAAGATGAAGAATGGTAGAAATTAGGATTAGCCTGGTGCTTCCTAATATAGACTCCTTATATAGACCTTTCCGGCGCTTAGATCCTATCCGATCTCTTCAGTATTTATCGAGGTAAATTCTTTTTGATCCGGGCACCTGGAGAGGTGCCTGGACAGCCCCCTTCAAAAGGGTTCCAAAAGAATGTTTATATAGACTTTAAATGGAGACATGACCATGTTCTGTTAGCATGCCCACGAAGATCTGGGAGGCATGGCCATGTCTCACGGTGCGATCAGAAAGATCGAGCGAATTTTATGCTGACACGGCCGTGTTTGGTGGAACGACATGGTCGTGTTTTACGAAACGACCGAAAAACTCAGTGTTGACTCCTCGCTGGCACGACCAGAGGAAGTAGGGCTTATGTGTGGAAGGCACGGCCAGAGAAAGCAGAGCTTTTGTGTGAAGGACACGACCGTGCCTGGTAGGCATGACTAGAGTAAGTAGGGCTTCCGTGTGGAAGGCACGACCGTGTCTGATAGGCACGACTCCTTGTTTTGCATTGTTCTTCATTCATTTCACCTCGTTTCACGCCAGTTTCCATCCTGTAAATGCAAAAATACGAGAGCAAACCTCCGAACTAGGAAATAGAGAAAATGTGCCTAGTGGATGGATAAAAAATGCGATAAACATAGAGTATCAACATGAAAATGCATAAAGATGTGCTATAAAAGTAGTAAAAATGTATGCGTACCCTACGCTCATCACACCCCCAGACTTAAACTTTTGCTTATCCTCAAGTAAAACATGCCTCTAGATTTCAAGTAAAAACACATAGCAACATCATAATTCATAGCACATCAATCCAATTCTATCAAACCATAACAATGGTGAGCATGATACTCTAAATTATTAAGACAAGGCCTAAGAATAAGTTCTCCGTGCTCAGTGCAAAAGTAGTCATAGTCCAATTGGTATCAAAATTGTACTTAAAGTTAAGTCATCATGCTTTGGTGTTCCTAAATATTCCCGGCCTTAGACACTTACGTGCCACCAGTTAGGGTCATCCCTCTTAAAGGGTTCTTTGCACCGGTATACACAATTAAGATAAGGCCTAAGAATAAGTTCTCCATGCTCAGTGCAAAAGTGGCTATAATCCAATTGGTATCAAAATCATACTTAAAGTCAAGTCGTCATGCTTCCGTGTTCCTAAAAATTCTCGGCCTTAGACACTTACCTGCCACCAGCTATGGTCATCCCTCTCAAAGGGTTCTTTGCACCGGTCTACACAAAGTCTCAAAGGAATATTTTGTATCAAGAGAAACATGATAGATATTTCCCCAATAACCCTTACCGATCTCAAAGGGATATCTAGTCAGTTTCCACTCACGACAACTATTTTTTTATCCCTTTTTTTTTTGAAGCAAGGTGTTGCGAATATGAAAAGGAGTTGCAACCATTGCAGAATTATTATTTTAGGATTTAGATTTTTTCAAATAAGCTTCCATGATCCGAGTTTATCCAGTAACCAAAATGCAGTTGAGAGGTCACATTAGAAACACTAGTACTAGTCCGGTCTCATGAATCATGACTAATTTTAGAATTTATCTACTTCCTAGATTAGACAAAAAGTGTAAAAAGATTCTTAGACTAGGCAATGTCTCAACTCTCTTAAGATATACTGGCTCACTTCCTATCGTGGCAAATACGAAAGGACATATCACTTAGAATACTAGCCACAAGCATCAAAACAATCATCTAGAAAAATATTTTTATAAAAGGACAAACTCCTAAGATGATGTCGGTGATTATTCATATGCTATTTACCATGAATTACTAAAACAAAACTCAAAGTAAATTTCAAAGTAAATTGTAAAAATAAAATTCAAAACAAAATGCAAGTTATGCACAATGTATGCTCCCCCAAACTTATCTTGTTTTATCTTCTTCCCTGATTTGGAGGAGGTGGATATCTAGGAGGGAATCTAAGGAGTTGAGGTAGGTTGCCTAAACGTTCGTGGTATTGATATAACAAGGCAACCTGTTGGTGTGTAAGGTCTATTGATCTCTTAAATTCCTCCTCTCTGTTCAAATCCTATTGTTCTGTTAAAAGCATAACCCCCATCAACTTTGGAAATCATTTTCATCTCCAAACAAGTTTCAATGTCAACCTTGGAGTTACCTAAAATGGGTTCTAAGTATGATATGTCGTAACCCAGGCTGACGGCTATACTTGTTATAAGACCCCCAACTACTATAACTCCTGTAGAAGACTTAGCAATTTTGGCCAGGTTTTGGAGAAAATGGAATCCTAAATCAAATTCTACCCCATTGAGCATTGACCAAATGCAATAAAGCTCTATCTTTCTCACCACGCCGTTACTCTCAGCTTGACCGAAGATGGTTTTTGGTCATGATGCGGTGGAGGTATCTAAAGATTGGATTTTGTAATAATGTGGCTTTGGACTTGGATGAGTCATAGGTTTCCTCGGTAACAGTGATCATTTTCCAAAATCGAGTACTACTAAACTTCTTATCCAGTTCCCTAATCACATCGGTAGGCAAACCAAAGTAATTGTTGAAGTCCTCTAGATTCCATTTATATTCTACATTGAATAATCTGAACTTGATCTTGCCTTTATAATTCTCGTCAATGGTGAAGTAGATTTCAAGAGAACTAAGGAATTCTAGGATTATTTTTGGGTAGGTTGGGTGCCTAATGTTCATGAAGTCTATCCACCCTATTTTATCAAACATCCATTCTATGTCGTCTTTAATTCCTAATAATTTCATAGTGTAATCATCAGTATAGCGAGAGCAAACTAACTTTCTAGAAACAAGACAATTATACCTGGCTTTTTGATCATCATTTTAAAAGATGATGCCATGTATGTTATCGGTAACTTCTTCAGTGGCCTTCCTTTTTTTTCTTTGTCTTTAGTTTTGCTCTTCTCATTTGCTGGAGCTTTTTCCTTTGCCGGTTCCTTTCCTTTGCGTCACTCTGGTTCTTCCCCTCCACTTGCTCCTTCTGTTTTGCGGATTCTCTTCAACATGTTGCTAGATCTGAGTGGGATGCAAAGAGGGAGAAAATTTAGGGTTTTCTAGTAGATCTTAGTGGAGAGATGAAGAAGAAGTGGAGAAGAAATGAAGGAAGGAGGATTAGAGGATTTGGTGGTATAAATATACATCTGGATTACTTTTACCTTGAAATGAATGAATCTTCATCATCTTGATATTGCCCAAGTTTCTATCAATATATTCATTTGCCCTTCCTCTTCTTCCACCAATTCTAACATGACCAGATTTGCCACTAGAAGCTCTTTCATCAACGTCCTCAGAATGTCATCATCATCATTGTCATCATGGTTAAGCTGCCTTGCACATCGTGTAGTAACTCTACTAATTTGATTATTTTGTAGTCCAGTAATTAGAGCATCTTGCCTCTCTAGTCTGTCGAGGATTTGACTGAATCTGATTTCCATACGTTCCAAGTGTTGTCTCAAAGCATGTTATTCAAGGGTTTCTCTAGGTTTTGCTTCATCTCCACTTGTCGCCATTAAAGTAAGCTGTTGTCACTCAATCACTCAACTCACTAATGTTAGCTCTTTAAATAACTTAGAATTTAGGCAATCCCCTATAAGTGTTCTTTGACTAATTGAAAAACTCCAATGAAATTAGGATAAAAGATAGGAATTGAAGAAGAATGCAAATAGTAGAATTGAAAATTTGAATAAAGTGCCGAAAGAAAATTTGTCAGAATTGAATCTAGGCAAAACTTATTGGAATGCAGAATTGAAAGATAAAGATACTGGAAATAAAAGTTGAAAGGAAATTTACCAAAAATTAATATAGGCAAGTGACAGAATTAAATCTAGGCAAAACTTGAAAGGAATGCAGAATTGAAAGATACTTGAAATAAATGTTGAAAGAAAATTTGCCAAAACTTAATCTAGGTAAGTGCCAGAATTAAATCTAGGCAAAACTTGAAAGAAATGCAGAATTGAAAGATACTTGAAATAAGTGCTGAAAGAAAATTTATCAGAACTTAATCTTGGTAAGTGCCAGAATAAATCTTGGCAAAACTTTAACAAAATACAGAATTGGAAGATAAAGATGGTAAAAAAAAATATAAGTATAGAAATAACAAGCTCTCTACACCCACCTTTTGTTCTTCTTTTTTTCCCCTTTTTTTCTCTTTTTTTTTTTTTCAAAATTTCAGCCTTCCTTTCTTTGCTTTTTTTTCCTTTTTTTTCGAATATAATTTTTTTCTCTTTTTTTGGCCGAAATAAATTTTTTCTCTTTTTAGGCGAAAATAAATTTTTTTCTTCCTTTTTTTATAGCAATAAGTAAATAAGACTTACAAAGATGCAAACAATAAATATCAAATGATGAACAAGATAGATAAAGTTTCAAGCACAAAAGAAAAGGATAACCAAATCGATTTAGAAAAGCCAAAGCTCTTATACCAACTGATGTGAACCCGTAGAGAAAAATCTCAAAAACCCACAACTGAAGAAAGAAAGGAGGAAAATCTAAATCGATAAGAAAGATGAATAGAACCTCGACTCGATACTTAAGAAAGTCGAACCTTGGTATAGAGGAAGAGGGAAGACGCCACAACCTTGGGATGGAGGTTGATAAGTTTTTGAACACCACAAGGGGATGCCTTGATAAGTTCTAGTTCAATGAAGAACCAACAAGTGAGAGCCTCACCATGCTTTAGATTGAAACTATGCCAAAAGATACATGTGTGGCCGTCACTCCCTTTATTTATAGCTATAGGGTGACCTAAAAACCCTAAAAGGCTAAAAGGAAGCCCATTTAGTAAAGGTCTATGTAGACTACTTAGTTATTTTAAGCTTATGGCTTCATTACAATCCAAATAAAGTTAGAAATTGAGCCTAAATTGAGTCTATATATCCCTAATACATAAACATAAGACTTAAGTAGCTATTTAAGCCCATCCAAAGCTTGAATTAAGTTAACTAAGCCATATGACTTCCTCTTGGTCAAACCTTCTTCGATTGTAACTTTGGCTTTAACATCTTCAATTAGCACATTAAGTGTTTCCTTCATCTTCTTAGCCTTAGCTCTTGTAATTGGGCCTCCATTGATGCATAATGGATCATCAACAATATCTAGAGTGGGTTGAGCACGATCCATATTAGCTTGTTGGGCAACTTGTTCACTTGGTTTGACTCCATTAGATACACAATTTTTTTAGGCCAAACACTAAAATTAAGGATTCAAACATGAGCTTAAGTATAAAATATTCATTCTTCAAGGGCCAAACTAAGATGAAAGGTACAAAACTCATCAATAGGGATTGGATTCTAGACTAAATATCAAAATTAAAGGTTTTAGAATAAGATTTTTAATGATTGAGAATGAGATTCAGGATTCGATAGGCAACATTCAAACCCAAGATTGAAGATCGAGGATTCCATGATTTATTATTAAAGTGACATATTCAAATTCTGCATTGGAGTTCAGATCAAAAAGACTTGATATCAATTTTCTAAAGTCAAAAATAAGAGAAAAATACGTGATTGAAGGTCTAGATTGAAAAATAAGTTTCGAGATTCAAGATGAATAATTAAATTCGAGAGTGAAGTTCAAAATTAAAGACTCAGAAAATAGATTTCAAGACTAAAGTTACTTATACAAATTCGAGATTACAAATCGAAGTGCGAAATTGAAGAAGATTCAATATAGATATTTTAAATTGAAGATAAATATTCAGCAAGACGAATAATGATCCAGTCATTGCAATATAGTTCAAATTTGAGGCACTACCTTAGAGATTCAAGGATTAGGAATCAACAACAATATTCGAGGTTAGAATTCAAGGTCGAAGATACAAATTAAGGGCTCGAGAACTCATGATTAAAGATTGATACTTAGTCTTTTTAGGCCGAACATTGAACTTAAGGATTCAAACAGTAGCTTAAGTATAGAATATTAATTCTCCTAGGACCAAACTAAGATGAAAGGTACAAAACTCATCAATTGGGATTTGAATCCCAATTTAAAAAATCAAAATTAAAGGATTTAGAACGAGATTCTTGAAGATTAAGAATGAGGGGCGCCATTCAAATCTAAGATTGAAGATTCCATGATTTATTATTTAACTAGTCTATTTGAATTCTGCATTGGAGTTCGAGACCTAAAAAATTATCAAGCTTTTAAAAGTAAAAAAACAAGAGAAAAAAATGCGTGATTGGAGGTCAAGATTGAGAAACATGTTTCAAGATTCTAGATGAATAATTGAATTTGAGAGCGAAGTTAAAATTTAATGACCCAAAAAATAGATATCAGACTCAAGGTGCTTATATAGATTCGAGATTACATATCGAAGTGTGAAATTTAAGAAGATTCAATAGAAAGATTCTAGTTTAAATTGAAGAACAATATTCAAGAAGAAGAATAATGATCCAATAATTGCAATATAGTTTAAGTTCAAGGCTCTATCATAGATATTCAAGGATTAGGAGTCAAGAACAATGTTCAATGTTAGAATTCTAGGTCGAAGTTCCAAATTAAGGATTCGAGAACTCATGATTCGAGACAGATACTCAATTATTTTAGGCTGAATACTAACTTGAGGATTCAAACTCTAGATTTTCAAAGACCAAACTAAGATGAAAGGGACAAAACTCATCATAATTGGATTTCAGATTAAAAATTTTAAATTAAAGATTTTAGAACAAGATTCTTGAACATTGAGAATGAGATTCAAGATTTGACAGACAACATTCAAATCTAAAATTGAAAATCAAGGATTCTGATTTATTATTAAAGTGGCCTATTCGAATTCTACATTGGATCTTGAGACCCAAAAGATTCAGTATCATAATTTTAAAAGTCAAAAATAAGAGAAAAATGCATGATTAGAATTCAAGATTGAGAAACAAGTTTCAAGATTCTAGATGAATAATTGAATTCAAGAGAGAATTAAAATTAAATAACTCAGAAAATAGATATACTCATTGTACTTATACAGATTGAAGTGTGAAAAAATTTTAGAAGATTCAATAGAGAGATTCTAGTTTAAATTGAAGATCGATATTTAAGAAGATGAATAATGATTGAATCATTGCAATATAGTTAGGGTTCAAGGCTCTTCCTTTGTTATTCAAGGATTAGGAGTTAAGAACAAAGTTCAAGGTTAAGGACTCGAGAACTCATGATTTGAGATTGATACTCAATTTTTTTAAGCAAATACAAAAATTGAGGATTCAAACTCCAGCTTAAACACATAATATTCATTTTTCAAAGACCAGACTAAGATGAAAGGGTCAAACTCATCAAAAGGGATTGGATTCTAGATTAAAAAGTCAAAATTATAGGTTTTTAGAATAAGATTATTGAAAATTGAGAATGAGATTCAGGATTCGATGGACAACATTCAAACCTCAGATTCAAGATTATGATTCCATGATTATTTTTGTCATGACCCAGGAGGCCCTCCGAAAAATTTCAACAGCACCTCCCCAGTATCCATGACAAATCCCTGAATACAAACTTGAATATAAAGGCCTCGGGGACCTATCCATACAATAAAATATGGATTTACACAAATGAACAAAAGCCAAGATGACCCACGCGCCTAGTACTACCAACATATGCACCAACGACAATACCAAAACACTATGATAAAAATTACCATAAAATCCATAGATAATTCCATAAACCAGACAACCAATTAAAATCCAAATCAAAACATACGAAAGAAAACCGATTTCGCCTTGCAGTGAGATGGGGGCAGTCCAGCAGAACTCCAAGCTCCGATGTCCTTATCTACTAACCTGTGCCTGCAACTAGAAATCAAACAATGTAGATCGTTAGCCAAAGGCTAAGTGGGCAGAAAAGATGTGCATGAATTTAATCTTATTTAAGAAGCCAAGGAGATAGAGTAAATCACAATTCTCAATGTCATTTTAAGATCTTCTTAAAGTTCTCCATTTATACATAATAGGTGTATATATCTATATATCTGTATCACTATCTTCAATTATCCTGGATTGAAATCAAGTAACAGTTCATATGTTAATTTCATATCTCAACTTAATTATCATGGCTTATGATAGCTTCTCAATCTTGATTGTTTAATCATGTCATATCTCATTATCATCAGTATAATCTCATCATGAATAATTAGTTTCTATAATCAGTGTCAATAGGTGTATAAGCAATATAACAAGAGCCAATATCATCAGAGTAGAAAAACAATAAAATCTCATAATCTAGGCTAACATCGCCTCTTCAGAATATATTGTCGCATACGTTATCTAACGTACGGGCTTTCTCTCTAGCCCTCACCGGTGGAAGAGAAATAAATACTGACCGCGGCCTCTGCCCTACCACAACGATATGTGGCTGGTCATGTGCTTTGGACCGAGGACTACGTCTCACACCATTACTCAGGTGTAGGGTCCTGTACTCTGGTATATAACTCTGGTATCAAAACTAGGCTCATAGTTAACACTTTTCAATATTTATCAATTTCATTTCACGTTACATCAATTATCATCAATGTTCCATTATTAATATGTATCTTCATCATTTGGTCTAAATGACCAAGTCAAATCAAATTACATATTACTCATTCATTTAGGTATCACAATCAGATTTGCAGGTAAGGACAAGTATCAACCAGACGTAATATCAACAATATGAGAAATAAAAGGTCAAGCAGTATAAAAATACAAGTATCAATAGCAGAGTAAATGAGAATATCTATTTAGATTTTGAAAACACCCTTTCCCATTTTACTTCCCCCAGATGAACCCATGTGCGAACAGAAAATTAGATAATTATTTACCCTTTAATAATTTAATTACTTTAACCCTGTTTCAGTATATTAAAGGTCATTCAATCCCCTTTTCGAAAACAATTATATATATATATAAATAGATATCCATTTAATTCATGCACAGGGAAAATATAAGAGTCCAAGGATAGAAGGTACCCACTTGGCGTGACGCATGTCAAAATCAGAACCTCTCCATATAACAGAGTTTATCAATCTAGTCCTGCAATTTATATAAAATGCAACATTCTCTTAATACAATATTAAACTTTACGCCAAAGTAAACCCCAACCGAATCTCACATCTCAACCAAATTTAACCTAACCCTAAACTAATAATGGTAACAAATCCTAACCTGATAATCAATTCATCCTTTCTAATTAAATTGATTAATCAATTATTAATCACATATTAAAATACCAAATTTAAACTACCTAACCACATCTAATTAGAGTCAAAACTCATGCTAATTTAATACAAATCCTGATCATTCATAAATTCCCAACCGGATCTAATTAAATCGTATCCAACATTGATCCAAGACCCTAAGACCTAATTGATGCACAAAACCTCCCAGAACCAGCTCCAACAAGAAATACCGAAACCTAATCCCCACCAACAACCTACGGTTTGCAAAACCTAATTCAATCAGATTCTAACCAACTTACCTCAATTGGAAGTCCTAGATCAAGCTAGCTTCCGGTTGGTGGCGGTGAACCGTGAAGGAGGGCGCTCAGCGATCTGAGGAAGAAAAGAGGCGGTGCTGGTAGCTAGGGTTCCGGTCTTCTCGGGAAGGAAGAAGAACAAGGGAGGATGGCGATGAGTTGGTCTTCATGCGGCCGGCGGCAATCGACGAGATGGCGATGGTGTTGAGCAGGGCGCAGGAAGCAGGGTGGTGGCTTCAGGCAGAGGACATAGGGGCTTCCACTCTAGGGTTTGGGAGGTAGAAGAGAGGGGTGGCGCGCTGTCTTCTCCATGCGAGCAGCAGCGTCGTGCAGTGTCGGCAGAGAAGGGGCAGAGCGACGGCTGGCAACAGAGGAAGGGAGGGAGAGGGACTCCGTGGCTAGGGTTTGGGTTCGGCCTCCTCTTATAGCTCTTGTCGGCGCGAGAACAACGGCGAGAAATTCGGTTGGCGGTGGACGCGGTCTGCGCGTGGGCGCGGGTCGCGCGCGGCGGAAGCAAAAGTCGCAACCACTGTTTATTCCCAACGGGTTTCGGGTTTCAGCTTTAAATTGCATCCAATAGGCTGATTTAATTGGGCTTTTCACTGGGCTTTAAACCTAGCCCAATTAACTTAAATGATTAAACTTAGACTTGAGGGTTTAATTTAATTAACTATAAATTGGATGTCATTAACCCTCTTTTAAAAATTAGAGTAAATTTATAAATAAATCTTATAATTTCTCGTATCTAACAATTTTATTTAAGTGGCTTATTCAAATTCTACATTGGGATTCAATATCAAGTTTTTAAATTTGAAAATAAGAGAAAATTGTGTGATTGGAAGTCGAGATCAAGAAATAAGTTTAGAGATTCAAGATAAATAATTGAATTTGAGAGCGAAGTTCAAAATTAAAGACTTCAAAAATAGATTCAAGACTCAAGGTACATATATAGATTCAAGATTACAAATAGAAGCAGGAAATTTAAAGAGATTCAATAGAGAGATTCTAGTTTAAATTGAATATCAACATTCAAGAAGATGAATATTACCCAATCATTGAATTTGAATATAGTTCAAGTTCGAGGCTCTACCTTAGATATTAAGGGATTAGGAATCAAGAACAACGTTCGAAGTTAGAATTTGAGGTCAAAGATCAAAATTAAGGACTTGAGATATCATAATTCAAGACCAATACTCAATTCTTCAAGGGATTGGATTCTAGAAAAACTCATCAATAGACATAGGATTCTAGATTAAAAAATTAAAATTAAAGGTTTTAGAACAAGATTCTTGAAGATTGAGAAGGGCATTTAGGATTCCACGGTCAACATTCAAACCTAAGATTGAAGATCGAAGATTCCATGATTATAATTTATATAGCAATTTTGAATTTTTCATTAGAAATGCTACCCAAGGATTCATGAAGATGAACACTTCGATTTGATCGATATTCAAGAAGATGAATACTACCCTATCATTGCAATATAATTCAAGTTTGAGGCTCTAACTTAGATATTAAAGGATTAGGAATCAAGAACAATGTTCGAAGTTAGAAATCAAGGTCGAAGATCAAAATTAAGGACTTGAGATCTCATAATTCAGGACCGATACTTAGTTCTTCAAGTGATTGGATTCTAGAAAAACTCATCAATAGAGATTGGATTTTAGATTAAAAATCAAAATTAAAGGTTTTAGAACAAGATTCTTGAAGATTGAGAAGGGCATTTAGGATTCGATGGTCAACATTCAAACCTAAGATTGAAGAACGAAGATTCCATGATTTATAATTTATATAGCAATTTCAAAATTTTCATTGAAGTTCGAGATCTAAAAAATTTAGTATCTAATTTTTTATATAGAAAATAAGAGAAAAAAATGTGTAATTGGAGGTTGAGATTTAGAAACAAAATTTAAAATTCAAGATGAATAATTGAATTTGAGAGCAAAGATCAAAATTAAAGACTCAAGGAACTTATACAGATTTGAAATTTTAGATAAAAGTTCGGGATTTAAGAAGATTCAATAGAGAGATTTTTCAGATTAACATGAAGATCGATATTTATGAAGACGATGAGTAATGATCCAATCATCACATTATACTTCGAGTTCACTCTACATTAGAGATTCAAGGACTAGGAGTCAGGAACAATGTTTGACAATAGAATTCAAGGTTGAAGATCAAAATTAAAGACTTGAGAACTTATGATTCAAGATTGATACTCAATTTGTTTTAGGCCAAACACTAAAATTGAGGGTTCAAACTCCAACTTAAGTATAGAACATTCATCAAGAACCAAACTAAGATGAAAACTACAAAACTAATCAATAGGGATCAGATTTTAGACTAAAAAAAATAAAAAAAAAGGTTTTAGAACAAGATTTTTAAAGATTGAGAATGAGATTTGGGATTTGACAGGTCCCATTCAATTTTAAGATTGAAAATGAAGATTCCATGATTTATTATTTAACTAACCTATTCAAATTCTTCATTGGAGTTTGAGATCCAAAAGATTCAATATCAAGCTTTTAAAAGTCTAAAATAAGAGAAAAATGTGTAATTGAAGGTTGAGATCGAGAAATTAGTTTTGATATTTAGATGAATAATTAAATTCGAGAGAGAAGTTAAAATTTAAAAACTCAAAAAATAGATTTGAGATTACAGAATGAAGCATGAAATTTAAGAAAATTTAATAGAGAGATTCTAGTTTAAATTGAAGATCGATATTTAGGAAGATGAATAATGATCCATTCATTGAAATATAGTTCAAGTTCGAGGTTTTACCTTAGATATTCAAGGATGAAGTTCCAAATTAAGAACTCGAGAACTCATGATTCAAGACTGATACCCATTTTTTTAGGCCGAACACTAAAATTGAGGACTCAAACTCCAGCTTAAGTATGGATTCTAGATTTAAAAGTCAATATTAAGGGTTTCAGAAAAAAATTCTTGAAGATTGTTAAGGACATTCAAGATTCGACGGGCAACATTAAAATATAAGATCGAAGATTCCATGATTTATAATTTATCTAGCATATTGAAATTCTTCATTAGAGCTCGAAATCTAAAAGATTCAGTATCATATTTCTTATAATAAAAAATAAGAGAAAAATATGTAATTGGAGGTCAAAATTAAGAAATAAGTTTTGAGATTTAAGATGAACAATTGGATTTGAGAGCGAAGTTCAAAATTAAAGACTCAGGAAATAGATTTCAAGACTCAAGGAACTTATATAGATTCGAGATTTTAGATCAAAGTTTAGGACTTAAGAAGATTCAATAGAAAGATTCTAGATTAACATGAAGATTGAAATCTATGAAGATGAATAATGATCCAATCATTGCATTGTTCGAGTTCGAGGTTCTTCCTTAGAGGTTCAAGGACTAGGAGCCAAGAACAACATTCGAGGATAGACTTAAGTATAGAATATTCATTTTTCAAGGATCAAACAAAGATGAACGAGACAAAACTCATCAAAATGGATTGGATTCTTGATTTTTTAAAAAATCAAAATTAAAGGTTTTAGAACAAAATTCTTGAAGATTAAGAATGGGATTTAGGATTTGATGGGTGCCATTCACATCTAAGATTGAAGAAAGAAGATTCCATGATTTATTTAATTGGCCTATTCAAATTTTTCATTGGAATTCGAGACCCAAAAGATTCAATATCAAGTTTTTAAAAGTCAAAAATAAGAGAAAAATATGTGATAGGAGGTCGAAATAGAAAAATAAGTTTCAAGATTCTAGATAATAATTGAATTCGAGAGAGAAGTTCAAAATTAAAGATCCAAAAATAGATTTCAAGATTCAAGGTATATATACAAATTCAAGATTATAATCAAATCACAAATTTTAGAAGATACTCAACCCTTGAGAGAGGGTCCAAGTGATGTGAACCCATGACAGAAAAATCTCAAGATCCCATAACAAATTGAAGAAAGAAAGAAAGAAAGTCAAAATCGATAAGAAGGATGAATAGAATCTTGACCCAATACTTAGGAACATTGAACCTTGGTATAGAGGAAGAGGGAAGACGCCACAACCTTGGGATGAAGGTTGATAAGTCTTTGAATGCCACAAGGGGGTGCCTTGATAAGTTCTAGTTCAATGAAGAACCAACAAGTAAGAGCCTCACCATGCTTTAGATGAAAAATATGTCAAAAGATACATGTGTAGCTATTACCCCCCCCCCCCCCCCCCCCCCCCCCCCCCCCCCCCCCCCCCCCCTTTATTTATAACTGTAGGGTAACCTAATGATGGAGTCAAACCAAGTGAACAATTTACCCAACAAGCTAATATGGATCATATTCAACCCACACTAGATGTTGTTGATGATCCATTATGCATCAATGGAGCCCAATTACAAGAGCTAAGGCAAAGAAAATGAAGGAAGCACTTAATGTGCTAATTGAATATTTAAAAGCCAAAGTTACAATTGAAGAAGGTTTGACCAAGAGCAAGTCATACATCTTAGTCAACTTAATTCAAGTCTTGGATAAGTTTAAGTAACCACTTAGTCTCATGTTTATGTAGTAGAGATATGTAAACTCAAATTCTAGTTTTATTTGGGTTGTAATGATGTCATAAGCTTAAAATGGCTAAATAGTTTACATAGGCCTTTACAAAATGAGCTTTCTTTTGGCCTTTTAGGATTTTTTGATCACCCTATAGCTATAAATAAAGGGGGGTGATGGCCACACATGTATCTTTGATATATTTTCAATCTAAAGCATGGTGAGGCTCCACTTGTTGGTTCTTCATTGAACTAGAACTTATCAAGGCATCCCCTTATGGCGTTCAAAGACTTTTCAACCTCCATCCCTGATGGAGTCAAACCAAGTGAACAAGTTGCCCAACAAGCTAATACAGATCATACTCAACCCACTCTAGATGTTGATGATCCATTATGCATCAATGGAGGCCCAATTACAAGAGCTAAATCTAAGAAGATGAAGGAAACACTTAATATGCTAATTGAAGATGAAGGAAGCACTTAATGTGCTAATTGAAGATGAAGGAAGCACTTAACTTGTGTTTGTGAAACATAAAACGGTGCAAGATGTATAGGATTCTAGTCTAAGTACACAGATGCTGACGTCAATGCATCGAACCTTACTAAGACTTTAAACAAACATTAATCAAGTTAAGTGTCCCAATATTGGGGGTGATACACTTACACTTGGCTAACTGGGTCAAGCTCCTATTTTCTTGTAGTTAGCTAAAACCCAAGTTAGACATGCGCCCCAAGAATAATATTTTTTTCTAATATTTTTTTAAGCTTGGACTCAAACCCTTAGAAAATAATTTTGACTATGTCAAAGGGGTAGAGTTACTTTAAGTTTTTAAAAAAGAGTTTTCAAAAGGGGGAGAGTTGATTTGAAAAAGGGAGTTTTCAAAAGGAGGAGAGTTGATTTGAAATTCAAAGAAATTCAAAAACTTGTGAAATTCAGGGGGAGAGAAAATTGAGAATGTGAAATTCAGGAGGAGAAAATTGAAAATCTAGAATGTTTGAATTTTAAGCTCTAATTTAGGGGAGACTGAAATTAGGAGAACCATACACTACACGCATGTTTAGTGTTATTTATTTATGCATGGTTCTTTCTTGATTTAACTTATTGTTTAAGTTTACTTAAAAATATATATTTAACTTAACTTGAAATCTTAAGTTGCCATAATAAAAAATGGAATGATTGTTAGTACAGGGAGCACTAGCAGATCGAGCCTTAGTTTTGATAATGGAACTAGGTTCAAATTAAGTGTGTATTGAACTAATGAAGTTGATCTAAGTGTGTAGGGAACACAGGTTTGACCTAAGTCCTAGTGAAAGTTAGGCAATTGGAAAGCCCGGATCTGGAAGATCAGGCAGAAGTCTTGGCAGAGTCAAAGCACTAGGTGAAGTCTGGGCTGGTCTGGAGGACCAAGCCGCAGCAGAAGTCTGGATTGGTCTAGAGGACTAAGCCGCAGCAGAAGACTGGACTAATTTGGAGGATCGAGTCACAGCAGAAGACTAGGCTAGTTAGGGAGGACTGAGTTGTAGCACAAACCTTGGGGGCTGAGGATAGAGTCAAACAAAAGTCCAACGAGTCAGGAGGACTCGGTTGGTAACAAGTAAAATTCTCCTGAGAGGAGTGAGTGAGGACGCATTCCCTAGGGGAACTATAGGTGTCGGTCTAACCCTGGGTCTCACTGGAGACCTGAAGTTAAGACCCAGAGGAAGTTTCAAGAACTAACTCTAAACACTTTTATTTTGCATGTTATTTTACTAACATTTGTACAGGATTGGAAAATTTGAGAAACGCAGACTCCGGGTAAAACTGGCTAAGTTTTACTGTTGGAGTCGACTCAAGTGAAGACACGAGTCGACTCAAGCTTAGTCAGCCAGCTTTCGGGAGTCAGCGCCATCGATTTTCCGTCAAATGGACTTGAGTCGACTCAAGGTGGCTTGGGAGTCGACTCAAAGTCAGACTCTATCTGGAAGACTCCACAGCGGACTAGTGTCAACTCAGAAGACAACCTGAGTCGACTCAGATAGCGAATAATGAGCGAGAAAGAAAAAGCTATCGGTACGAAGCCACGTCGGACTCGAATCGACTCGAGATCTCAGTTGAGTCGACTCGAGTGTAGTATAAAAGAAACGTCTGAGCACCAGCCAAAGAACACGATTCTCTTCAATTCCTTCGTGCTACTCTTGTAACATCGGTGCACTACTCGATCTCGTGCATCCCAAGAGCTGTTGCTACGCTGAGTTCGCTAGAATTTCACAATCCAGCACGATTCGACTTCGACTTTGGTAACTAGTATTAATTTGTAATTGTCATTTAATATCTGAGAAATTATGTTTTGCATTCCTTCTGCTCCATCTGAAGCATTCAAAATTTCCTGGTATTCACTTGGATAACTCATTCTCCATTGAATCCAGGTGAGCTTTTCTGTTTCTCCAAGCAGATTTTCTATAAATTTTGCCTTTTCTTTGCCGCTTGAGAAAGCCTGCATTGCCACCAAATTTTTGGTAATACTTTCCCATCGCATGAAGGCTTCATCAAATAATTCCCAGTCTAGTGATGAAATCTGTGAAATTTATCTATCGGAC